>NC_047110.1:35805482-36072982 GCF_902500255.1 Thalassophryne amazonica | reverse complement strand
TGACCTTTAACTAGGGTGACCATATTTTGATCTCCAAAAACCAGGACACTCGGCCCAGCAAACAGATACTCAAAAAAGGGTACTGGTTGGCAGAACCAGAATGATAATATAATTGACGGAACGATGGACAGAACAGTACCTTATTATGCCCCCTACCTCCCAAACTCCATGTATTGATCACCAATATCAAGACATTAAAACCAGTCTCTCAAGACAATGACATAAAATGTTATCATATGAAGTAGAAAGTCAAACCCCCCCACCCCCACCCCACCCCTGTCATGTTCAAAGCATAAACTTATCACTTTTCAAATCACTGGAATAGCAGATCACCATATTGGAAAATTTACCCTCACTAACACTAGATGGTACCACACAACCTGTTCTGCCATTCTGTCGCTGTTCTGTCAAGAGTTTGGGGCTTCTAATGCCGACCTAAAGGTTCATATAGTGGCTAAATAACTTGATTAGTTTTATGGTAAGACCTGATCATCTCATCAATACGTGTTTTGCATTTGCTTACATGTAATGTAAGCAAAAATGACCCACTCCGCCAACTTACCAGTTGTTCCAGTTCCATTCCGCCTATAGTTCTGGCAATTAGTAGCTCCCATACTCAAATAATACTAGACGTTTCATCAATGGTGTCCAAAGATGAAAAATAATGAAAACCAGGACGTTTACATCACTTTCTAAAAAAAACCCAGGATGGCCAGGACAAGATGTAAAAACAGGACATGTCCTGGGAAAACAGGACGTTTGGTCACCCTACTTTAACTGCCCTTCCTGATCAGCCTATAACATTTTATTTAAAGCTAACAGATAACTTCTATCAGGAAGGGCGGACCACCGAAACAACATGAAGACAGACAAGAACGAAAGACAAGTGGTGACATTAGTGACTGTGAAGTGAAAATGTGATACACCACAGACGCAGAACCCCAACAATGCAACATACAAGGACAAACAACCACACATGAACAAGCAGTGACAGCAATAGTCTGTTGTCTATTTAGTGAGCATCCATACCCTATTCTTGATCCCCTTGGGAGCACCCAAAACCGAACTGTGGTGACAGCCACAAACATCTAGCCCCACACACAGAGACCCAGATCACAGCTAAATATCCAACCATTACTGTGGCTGGTGTGTTGGGCCAAGACAAAAGTACAGAACCTTAACATATGATGTGGAAGACTGCGGCATGCCAGGAGCCACATGAATGATTGCATGCAACTTGATGGAAAGGGGTCCAGGAAGCAGCGCCCCAGGAGGAACAAGGAGAAGAAGCATAGTAGAAGGATCCAGAGGCCAGGCAGGGCATCTGCCAGGGCAGCCTAATGAACCATCAGGGGAATAGCCCAGGTGGAGCCAGAACATTCCCCCTACATCGAACCCCCCCCTTCACGAAAGCACAGGAAACAACCCCACACACAAGGAGAATTGAGCACACAGAACGCCGGCAAGGCCCACAACAGGGGGCGGCCCAGAACTGCACCACACAAGCCACAATCCCAAGGGCAGAGAGAGCAGTGGTGGGGACGAGAGGCCGAGGAACCAGCACGTCCGAACCCCAAAACCAGGGCAGGGACCACCACGCCAACAAGGGTGAGATCCGGCCCCCAGACAAGGGGGACCAAAACCCCAGAGCCGGGAAACACGCGAGAATCCCCCAACACCTGAGACTCCCCAACACAGCCAGCAGTATCCCACATGCCCCCATCCCAGTCCCTCATCCACCCCCTCCCGGACCCTACCCAATCCACCAAAGCCCAACACCACCTAAACAGGAGCGGGATGACCCCCCCGCAGAGACCTAGGTCCCCATCCCTCCAGCAGCCGTCCACCCCCAGTATCATCACACGTGCCCCACCGCAATAACCACTCCCCAATGGGCCGGGGCACCCTGGGCCCCACAAGCCCCAGAGTAGGGCCCCAAGACCATGGCAGAACAAGACAGATGGCCCAACCCTCACGCCAATGCCACAGATATCCCCAGCCATCCGGGGCCGGCCCCACATGCCACACTGTCTCTACCTACCAAACTCACCCTTGTTATTATAATTACTCTCCCTTGATGTGTGTGACTCCCTAAGTAGGCAAGGATAAAGCAAGCTGGTCTCACAGCAAGTTGTGATTCAGCATCACAAAATATACATTAATCTACTGGTTCGTGATATTGTGACGAAAAGCGCCTCATTTTCAACACAACAGCACAAATTCATTCTAATTCATTCCGTGATGGCTGCATGAAATAAAAAATGAAGGGGGGTCGGGGTGGTTATGGTTAGGGTGGGGGGAAAGAGTAAGATTAGGTTATGGTTAAGGTTAGGGTCGGGGGTAGGAGTAGGGTTAGGAATAGTGAGTAAAGAAAAAACCCATCATGAAAATTTGACTCATTTCATCACGGGAGCATGAAAAAAAAAAGTGAGACTGGGCTGGATAAAGTGTTGCATGCAGGGCAGGAACGGCAGGTGGCAGACTGACGTGGGAGGCCGTGCCACACTGCTGCACCACAGGCTGCCCTGCAAACCCACCACTGCCTAGTGACCCAGACTCCTAATTGGTGAATGTGTTTACTAAATGTGTAGCATTTGCATTAAAATGGCAGGGCAGGAGTGGCAGATGGTTGCTGCTGTGAGAGGCTGCAGAGCACTGCTATGCCACAGTCTCCCTGCAAACCCATCACCACCACCTGATGGCAAACCTGTATGAACCCTATAATGTGTTATTTAGAACCCAATATAGTGTGAGTACAAGTACTCAGCTAGTGAGGTGCATTAATAAGGTGTGACACCTGAGGCCTAACTCCAAGCAGCCGGCAGAAGGGAGAGGCATGTTGCAGAGATCAGGTCCCACACCCCTGCCCCACCAGACCCCGTGACCCACACCCAGACCCAAAGTAGGCACCAGGGAAACCCCGAGACGGGGAGGTGGTGGGCAGTCCCAGAGGAGCACTGGAAGCCCAGGGGAAGAACAAACTAACAGGGGTGTCAGGGTGCCAGGCAGCTGTAGAGGGATAAGCCACCCCTGCAGTGCAGTCCCCTGACCAGGGAAGGCCCGAGATGAGGCCAAGAGCATCAGGGGCAACTGAAGAGCCGGAGGGAGACTGGTAGGTCCCACAGATCCCGAGGGATAAGCGGAGACATGGAACCACTTGCATGCACCGAGCTCCAGGGAGAGGTACCCACCCCCCACCCAGGCACCAGATCCCAGCCCTCCCACGGCAAAGTAGGCAAAACCCCCCCACATGAAAAAGATCAACGGCCGCCCAATTATCCACCCCCCCAATAGGGCCAGCAGCCCCACAGCATGGCGTGGGGTCCCCCAAGCAGGCCAAACCTGCCTCCAGGCACCCCTTAAGGCATGGAGGTGCACTCATGCCCCGCAAGGGAGGAAGCCAGAAGGGAGCATGGGCCAGCATCCGACCCAACCCATCTGAAGCCCTCAGCGTGACTTTGAATATTTAAAGCATTGTTGATTTCTGATCAGATCATCACAGACCTGAATAATGAAATGCTGTGATGATTTAACCTTTAAAAGCATCAGTCGACCGCGATCCGGTGTGATCTGAATGAAGTGCTGTGTGATCTGTAGGTGTGGTGATCACCGACAGGGGTGGCACTTTAAATGTTTAAACAACGCATTAATCAGGCATGACCACACCTGATCCATCAGGTCATCTGATGATCACACCGGCAGCAACAACGCTTTAAAGAGTTATAGTGCATTAATCAGGCGTGACCACATCTGATAAATCAGGTCATCTGATGATCATACTGACACCGACAACGCTTTAAAGAGTTACAGTGCATTAATCCGGAATGACCACACCTGATCGATTAGGTCATCTGATGGTCACACCGACAGCGACGATGCTTTAAAGACTTACAGTGCATTAATCAGGCGTGACCACACCTGAACGATCAGGTGATCTGATGATCATACCACAGTGACAGTGCTTTAAAAGTTTAAATCATCACAGCGCTTCTGTGTGAGCAGAGCGTAACACCGGCTGAGAAAGGCACCTGCACCACAAAAACGACCAAGGAACTTGCTTTAAAACGTTACGTTTCCAGCCACAAATTAAACTATTTTCTAATGTCTTTTTCAAAAATCAGGAGCTTTATGTGGCTTCATGTCCGTTTGTGATGGTGAATTGGACTGAAATGAACAGGTCAGATTTACTCCGTGTGTGAATGACAGTCGATCTGCATGAGGACTGCAGGTTTCAGCCTATCAGTGGCCAGCATTCATGGGCGTATTTAGACTTATGGGTAAATTACAAGAAATGCGTACCAACAATCACATAACCTACCTACAACTTATGTCCCACATGTATGGGATGTACGTGTCACACGCTGACATGGGTTGAAAATTTTCAGCATGCCCAAAACTTTTTGAGGAGCTCAGCTTATTAAGACGTACATCAGTGAATTTCAGCATGTTTCAACATGCTCTTAACTTATACTATATATATATAAACTTACCCTTAACTTATTGGACTTATGCCAGTGTTTTTTAATACGATTGGCTTATGCTGGCTAAATCGTCAAGGTGTGACAGGGCCTTTACATTTTCAAGAAAAAACATTCTCTGATAACAAGATTACCACAATGAGCTGCAACCTGGATCTGCAGCACAAGAGAGAAGAGTTAGTAGATCAACAACTAAAGAAACAAGTCTAATATTGGGGCCCCTTCACACATAGTATGAATAAGTACAAATCAGAGCGAATCAAGGCGGAACATCTTGTATGAGCAAACCACGAAAACATAGAGCTGACGGGTGTGCATGAACAATGCTGCTGCGATGGTTTTGTGCATGCAGAAACACAGTGCGAGCAGCTGCTGTGAAAAAAATGAATAAAAAATACATGCTGCGACGGTTTCGTGCACGTGGGAACACAGTGCATGTGTAAACACATTGCGCAACTGCTGTAAAAATAAAATTATAAAAGCTCTGATTGCCAGCCAGAAATGTTACCACTGAGCTACCATAACTATCCTGTAAAATGTGCGGGACAATGTCTGATATCAAGAAGGACATGGACGTATCTAAGGAAAATACAACCACACACGATATAAAAACACTGCATTTTATTGAATCCCTCTTATCAAGTGGGCAATACAAGTATGATCCATCTGTTCCTCTGTAGATGACCCATGGTCACAGACATACAGTCATGAAATGACATGAATAAGAAGCAGGGCGCTCTTATCATGTCCACAACTGCTGGCAGCGTGTCCAGCTGGCCCCCTCGCGCATGTCCTGCCCGACATGCATGTCTTGTGGACGGCCTGCTGCAGGACATACACCCTGTCATGTGGAACAGAGCTCATATGGGTGACTCACGTCACCCATATGAGCTTGCCTGCTCGCCCACCCATTCAGATCGCCCGCTGTGTGTTATGATCTGGCGGTCTTGTCAGTGTGCGTGCCATGCACTCCCTCGCTGCAGCTCATTGCAACAGCGATATAAGTTTTTATGTTGGGTCCACATGAGGACAGCAAGCAGACACACATGCGTCACAATGGACAGTTGTTAGTTCATGTCCATCCAAACATGGTATGTGTTCTTCAGCTGGGACATCCAGAACCAGAGATCTCCTCAGCTGCTCCTGTCGGCGGACACACCCCGTCAGCTCAGTGCACACACGAACGTGTCACTGTGTCTGTTTGCAAAGTGATCATCTGTTGACTGTTGTTAATAGTGCAAATGGCCACACATTTTCTAAGTGCCAAGCGAGCAGTGTTAGATGTTCGTGTGTGTCAGCTGGAATTTGACACCTGCCTTGAGAGGGTTTGATGGGCTCTCACAGTGCACACTCTGTCTTTCAGCTGCTGGAGTGTGCAAACAGTTGTAGCAACAGGTGTACAAGGTGTTGGAGGCAGCTATGATTTTACACGTATTGCATATGATTCCTGCTTCATGTGCACTTCATGCACAAATCGACCACATTCGTACTGTGAAATAATTACAAAGCACCATGTTTCATTAAACTGTGGTAATTGCTAGGGTTGAGCCGGATACTCGTTTCAGATGAGTATCCAGTACGGATAAAGCATTTTTGACGAGTATCAGCATAATACTAGTAAAACCTGTCAATATCTGTGCTCGTGTTGAAGGAAAATCCTCAGTGGGTAACTGACTGTCTTCACGCTCTGTGATTGGCCAGTCACACACAGTGCCCACCCCTCCCGACACAGAGACATCTCTGCAGCCAGACCTGTGTCCCACTCTTGCAGAAACACAGACATGGAATGAGCTCTCTGTGCTACTCGGTCACACAGCACTAATGAAGGACACCGAATCCAAAACAAAACAAGAAATCTGGAGTTACATTGACTTTCGGAGACATTGTTTAACTGTCATCCAGCTTCGTTCCTGTAGCTGGTGCTTTGTCAGAATTTTCATACTGTTTCAAACCATTTTGCTTTCTGTCTTGATGGTTCCTAATCATTTGCATAGTTCCCGTACCGTTAGCGCTCTGTTTGATTGTCGTCCAACTTCGTCCAACCTCCAGCCTCTCTCCCTCTCTCTCTCTCTCTGTCCCTCTCTCCAGCCTTTCAGTGTCTCTGGCTTCAGCATGTGTGTGCATGCACACGTTGTCAAGATAACAAAGCTGCAGGTGGGTGTGGACTACACAGACTTGCTGCAGATATGACACACGTTGGCACTTTGTTTTGATGTTGTTTTAAAGTGTCAAGGTCGCCGTTCACTTTGTTTTTCTTTTGTTAGTTTCGGTTTCATTTTGGTCTTTTATGCGCTCTGCACTAGCACAGTGGAAGAAGTTGAGGCTCAATTGTCTTTCTCGACAGTTTGTGACTTTGGGACTTTTTTCCTTCGTTCAGAAAATGTCGTGTGACCGGGGTTTTTCTTCAGCTCGCCTCTAATTCAGTTTGCATGATATTTAAAGTTACTTGATGAACTTTTTTCGGAACATACGCAGTGCATTTGACAAAATAGAACTGAAAATGGCTAGTGTCGCGTCGGTCACTGCCTCCACTCTGTTTGTTTTTTTTTTTTATTATTGTATGCTTGCTCTTAGTTTGGGTGGTGATATAAAGTCAGTTGGAAAACTTTACTCGTACTGAATGCGGTGCTTTTGAGAAGAATACAGTGAAAAAGGCTGCCATATTATTTCCCTGTTTGCCATCACTGGATGTTTGCATGGATCACCAAGTTCCCATAGATTATTAAAAAATAAACAGTCTTACAGACCACTTACACACATACACACATATAGCTGAACATACAAAGTAGCCTATATTAATATTTTTAATGTATATGGCTGCATGCAGCATCTGACACTTTCTCATCACAGTTCATAAAAATTTCTGGTTAAACCATGCCCACTTCCAGTTTAGACCCCACCCACTCCAAGTACAGATATGGATACAGATAATTTAGATTGTCGAACAGATACAGATACAGATAGTGGTGTACTCGCTCATCTCTAGTAATTGGTTTCATAATGAAGCAGATATTTTTTTCCTTTGAAATATATTTGAAAAGGAGGTTTGACCAGTGGTTGATATTGATGGATTGTTTATCTTTCCAATTCAGCAATATAGGTTTTTTTTTTTTAGGGCAATCGTCAGCGCTCCAAGTATAGTTTTAGATTGTTTAGTTGGCAGTTCAATAACTGTTGTGTCTTCAAGTAAATGTAATTTAGAGGATAAGGGGATTCTGCATCCCAAGATGGAGGACAACTTTTCAGTGACTTCTGACCAAAAAACCTAGACAGGTGAGCAGAACCAAAGGGCATGGGAATAGGTGTCAGTGCTGTTTAGCTTACACTGTGAACAAATATCAGAGTCTGAGAACCCCATTTTATACATCTTATATTGTGTGATGTGTGTTCTATGAAGAATTTTGTATTGGATGAGTTGTAAGTTAGTTTTTTTTGTCATTGAAAATGTGTTTTTACAAATCTGTGTCCAGTGGTCAGGGTCCAGTGTGAGGAGGAAGTCCATTCCCCATTTTAAACTGGGTAAATGTAAAGCAGTGTCCACACATGATATTTAGGGAATAACACTGTTGTGGCTGATGATTTGTGGATGTTCATGCTGGTTATATGTCTCAAATTGAGCGTTAGTCGAGCCAGTAAAATTTGCGACCGTAATCTATCATGAACGTCCATAAATCAGACACAAGGGGGTTATTCCCATTCGAATCCAATTTTTCTATAGCTAATTCGGTCGATGAGGTTTACCTTCAAGCAGAGGCAGCGTTGCTCCAACAGCGGTCAGGGCACAGAATAATCCATCAAATGTGAAAATCCATCAAATGTGAAACGGTAATTCTGGATCAAAATCCACATCAGTACTTCCACATGGTAGCTTAAATTCACCTATTTTCGGCATTGTCGTCGGTACACAACTTTCTCTTTCTCTCACCTGACAATACCTCCGGTCATGGCGCGGAGTAATACATCCAAATGTGGAATGGTCGAATATTTTGCCATGGTTACCCCGATATTATACGGTCTGAAATCTCACACGATTAACCAGTCAGATTTGCGGACAAAATGCAATTGGATTAGAATAATTAATAAACCTTAGACAAGATTTTCTTTAATGGGAACCGGTTCTTGATGTCTGTCACTAATGCGGGTGGTTGTGGTGGGCACTGATGTGTCTGAAATCTTGACATCACTGCATGCTTTACTTGATGGTAATGCATAAAATTTCCTCCTATAATTCCAAACCTCTGCATCAAATTATTAAATGACATGAACATGTTATTCTGAAAGAGGTGATGAAGGTGTGTGTTTTTTTTCTGTTCCCATGTACCAACAGGAAAAGTTGCTTTATTGATCTTGAAGTCTGGATTGTGAAAAAAATAGGAGCATCTGTACAGATTTAAATTAGTGAGTTTGTAATTTCTAAAATTTTCCATCAGGCTGTCAGAGTGGAAGAGATCAATGGATTTTTAAAACATACGAGGTCTGTTAGACTGTGGGCCATCTTTAATCCGGTTGTAATGCTCCTTAATCTGTGTGACGCCGAGAGTATCCTCACCGAAAGCCGTCTGAATCTTCCGAATGGTTTCCACCTGGTTGTCTCTCACAGTTTCTGGAAAAATTTGATTCAGTGCTGCTCCAATCGCTCAGCCATTTCCCTGACAATGAAAATCCGATGAGGGGGGTGGACCAGTGCTCACTCAAAGCCTGCCCACAGGCGTATGACGCAACCGACAGGTGTGAAAAAACTCACGCATGCGCACAAGCGTGCACGACACACCAGTGACAGTTTCAACAGTGCGAGTAGCTGGAACGTGTTGCACCACATCGCGCCTATGCTGTGGAGAAAAAAAACAAAAAACAAAAAAACAAACCACACACCATAAACACAGCATTTGATTGAATCCCTCTTATCGAGCAGACAATACAAATATGAACCGTCTGTTCCTCTGTTGATGACCCTTGGTCACAGATGTACAGTCATGAAATGAAATGAATGAAGCGGTGCACTCCCATTATGTCTTATTATGTCCAGCCAGCTATATAAATAATTAATACAATCACTGGACACTGATAGATATTGGTGTATAAATAGTGAAAATCACTGGGTTGATATACAAAAATAAATAAAAGGGGACCCAATACAGAACCCTGCAGTTAAAGAACCCTGGTGAAATATAAAAAAAATTAATGCCATTCTAAACCTCTAAATCTGAGGCCATGGCTCTCAGCAGGAAACTGATGGATTGCCTACGACAAGTAGGGAATACGGTCTTGACCCAAGTGAAGGAGTTCAAGTACCTCGGGGTCTTGTTCACGAGTGAGGGGACAATGGAGCATGAGATTGGCCAGAGAATTGGCACAGCAGGGGCGGTGTTGCATTCACTCTACCATACTGTTGTGACAAAAAGGAAGCTGAGCCAACAGGAGAAGCTCTCGATGTACTGGTCAATCTTTGTTCCTACTCTCACCTATGGTCATGAGGGTTGGGTCATGACCGAAAGAACTTAATCGTGAGTACAAGCAGCCAAAATGGGCTTCCTTAGGAGGGCGGCTGGTGAATAGAGTCGCTGATCCTTCGTCTTCCATTTCCTCACTATGTTTCTCACAGTGAAAACAACAGCTAAAATCTCTGAGATAGCTTTTTGTATCCTTCCCCTAAACCATGATGTTGAACAGTTTTTGTTTTCAGGTCATTTGAGAGTTGTTTAGAGGCTCCCATGTTGCCACTCATTAGAAGAGATGCAAAGAGGGGAAACATTTGCAAATGGCCACCTTAAATACCCTTTCTCATGATTGGATTGGCCTGTGTAAGGAGTTCATGGGTCAGTGAGCTTACCAAACCAATTTTGTGTTCCAATAATTAGTGCTAAATGACAAGGGTGCCCAAATTTATGCACCTGCCTAATTTTGTTTAAATAATTATTGCACACTTTCTGTAAATCCTATAAACTTCATTTCACTTCTCAAATATCACTGTGTTTGTCTGCTATATGATATATTTAACTGAACTTGCTGATCCATACAACCAATGATATATATCGGAAAATCATGGAAATCATCAGGGGTGCCCAAACTTTTACATATAAGTGTATATAACAAGAAAAGGCAAGAGAGCATGAAACCTCATTACTAAGGGCCCCTTCACACATAACACGATTGAAGCTGACTAGCACACAAAGGAGGAATTGTATGTCATTTGTGAAAAATCGAAGCACCTGAAAGGCCTCGTACAGCTGTCACCACATCTATTTGTGCACACCAGTCACTGAAAGACAGAGTGTGCCCTGTGAGAGCCCATTCGATCCCTCTCGCGTCAGGTGTCAGCCAAATTCCACGGGACACACACGAACATCCAACACCGCTCGCTGGACACTTAGAAAACATGGTGCCATTCACACTTTTGGCACAAAAATAGTAAGCAGATGACCACTTTCAAGCTCTGGATGTGAAATTTGTGCCCCCATGAATGTGGTGTTGTAAAGTAACACATATGCAGTGTGCTTGTGTTTTGTCACCCCCCCAACATGTGGCGTGCATGTGTTTTGCACCCCCCCATGACACATGTGGCGTGTGGGGGGGGGGGGGGGGGAGCACACTTGCATGAAATGCTGATATGTATGTACAGATTGGGACTGGCCAGCTATGTCTGAGCACACACAGCACAACGAGGCGCCTCCCAGCTGATCGCCAGCCAAAAACTCACTAACAGCTGCAAATGACAGCTCAGTGCACACGACGTGTCACTTAAAAAACACAGAGACCACAGCCAGGCAGGTAGATAAATAAGTAATACAATAACTACATACACAATTACATAACAAATAACTAAATAAAATGACCACTTAACACAGAAAGAGCGAGTGACACGTTGGTCTGTGCGCTGAACAGACAGGGGGCGTGGCCACCAACAGCAGTAGCTGTTGAGATCTCTGGTTCAGGAAGTCACATGACGCAGTGTCTGTCCTGTGGCACGCTACCCACAGGACACACGTGTTGGGACGGACATGCGCGTGGGGCCGACTGGACACGCCGTGCCAGGAAATGTGGATGTGATAAGCGCACACTGCTTCATTCATGGCATTTCATGACTGCACGTCTATGACTATGAGTCATCTTCAGAGGAACAGATTGTTCATACTTGTATGAAGTAGACCATACTTGGGGGAGGCGATGGTCTAGTGGTTAAGGCATTGGGCTTGAGACCAGAAAATCTTCGGTTCAAAGCCCAGCCTGACTGGCAAATCACTAAGGGTCCTTGGGCAAGGTCTTTAATCCCCTATTGCTCCCGCTGTGTAGTGAGTGCCTTGTATGGCAGCGCCCTCACATCGGGGTGAATGTGAGGCATTATTTGTGAAGTGATTTGAGCATCTGATGCAGATGGAAAAGCGCTATGTAAAATGCAGTCCATTTATTGTCTGCTCAATGAGAGGGATTCAATAAATTGCGTGATTTTTTTTATGGTCTCTGTTTTTTGTTTTTGTTTTTTTTTCTCTCTCCACAGCAGAGGCGCAATGTGGTGCATTCCAGCTGGGTTTTATTTTTTTCCTCCACAACAGAGGCACAATGTTTTTTCCCTCCACAACAGAGGGGAGATGTGGTGCAACATGTTCCAGCTGCTCGCACTGTGTTCATGCACGCTCATGTGCATGCACGTAATCATCACCGCTGTATCGTGCACGACAGCAGGTGGAATGTTTTCATTTTTGGGTTGCAGATTTTCTTCCGGTTTCTGAATCTTTCCTGTTATGTGTGAAAGGGCGCTAAAGAAATGAAAACTGGAAGCAAAACAAAATCTTAACCAGCCATGACATAATGCAATCTGCAGATCTCACCACTAGATGACTCTAAATCCTACACACTATAGCGTTTTAAAAAAAGAATGATGTGTCTGGCAGAATGCTTAGAAGTATAGACTGTGATTTTAGAAGTGCTGTGTCTGTTCTACGTCTGTGTTTTTACTGTTGCACACTTCAGAGAACTATTTAGCTGTGCTGAAAAAGGGGATGAAAAAAGTGATATCTCTCTATCTGAACATTGCATAAGACAGCCCTGATCATTCTTTTATATTGTGCAAGAGATTGAATGAGGTCATATCATGGCCACTGTGCCCTGGATGATCAAACTGTGTTTGAGCAATAGTGACACAAGAGGTAATTTCTGAAAATATATGTAACCTGGTCTTGGTTTAATCAGATCACACTGTGTACGCAGGAGGTAGCGCTGCCTTGTGTTCTCTGCAGTTTAAAAATGTTGCAGTTAAACTTGGCTTCTCTAAAATTCACTGCTTTCATTTGAAATTCCCTTTGGACTCTTGTTTGCTTGCTTCAAAAATGCACTTGACCCAAAGACTTATCGTTGTTGGGTGTGCAGCCTGACTGCTGTGAGCGATTTCAGACATTTAAATGTTTCCTCAGCCTCACCCCGTCAGGATCAGTGCCATGGGTCACTTTGATCTCTTAGCCCCTGTCTTTCAAGTTTTCCTACCTTGTGTAAAATGTACCTTATCAGAAAGCGAGAAGGTATTAGGAAGAAGAAAGAAAAACCTTCTGCATTAATGCTTCAACAGCACATTTCAGGCTAATCCCGTGAACCCTGCCAATGGCACCTGAGCATCATTACTCTTTCATGTGTCACGCAAGCAGCTGGGTTGCCATCACTGACAGACAAGGTGTCAAAGTGGGCATTTACTTCAATAATTAAAGCTGTGAGCTCAGAGACTCACAACTGCAGAGGCTAGGGTGGGCTTTACTCTTTAATATTTCCTACAGTTTGTACCTGATCTGTCCGTACTTGTCCTGTACTTGTTCGTAGTTTGCCAGTGGACATCCAGTAGACATGAGTTTTATTTGTGCATCATCTGTTTATCTTCTGTTCCTGTCCAGAAGTGCTGTGCACCCACGTTTGGTGGTTGTCCATTCACTCCTTCATGGCCCCAAATTCACTAGAGACTGACGGTTTAAGTGACTTTTGCCAGCGGACAAATTATTTCAAATCCATTACTAATCAGTTTACTGAATCTGTTACAGTGTGACAACATCTTAAGACAGGAATTACCATGGAGCTAAAGACGGACCTTCATTCACCTGCGAAGATATCAACATCGCCATCTCGACTCAATAAGGACTTCCCATGCAATTCCCAATTTCAGAGTCTGGTGACCCAGAAAAATGAATGTCACTGTTTGATAAGGCAGTTTCTCTGCAAGTTCAACAGTTTGGTTACACACACACACACACACACGTCATGTCCAGGAGGTCACTGAAGCCCTGGATATTTGTCTTGATCCAGGACAATCACAAACCCACATGCTATGATTGCTTGCACAGCTTCTCAGTTGCTGCAATCAGAGTGTCAAAGTGGGTACTGACATAAATAATTATTTCAACAAAAGTCTGTGTTTCTGTTGTTTAAACTCCATTGTCAATACCATTGCAAAACTGGTAGAGAATGGCTTCTCATTCTTGAGCTATGTATGACTCACAAGTTCCACCAAAACCAATATGTTCATTTTTGAAAGACATAGTGAAATATCAAAAAAAAAAAAAAAAGTTAATCAGTATGCCAGTTATGTAAAAGAGAGTAACAAGAGGTTCTGTGTAATCATACAGCCAGAGCATGGGAACAGGCTATATTTTTTTGAAGGTAATTTTCTTCAAATATAGTTGTATGCAAGAGTTTGGGCACCCCTGATAATTTCAATGATTTTCCTTTATAAATCATTGGTTGTCTGGATCAGCAATTTCAGTTAAATATTTCATATAGCAGATGAACACTGATATTTGAGAAGTGAAATAAAGTTTCTAGTATTTACAGAAAATGTGCAATAATTCTCCCCCTCGAACTGCCACCTTATCGTGTTGTGGGAGTTTGCATTCCTGGATGATCCTAGGAGCTATGTTGTTGGGGGCTTCGTGCCTCTGGTAGGGTCTCCCATGGCAAACAGGTCCTAGTTGATGGGCCAGACTAAGGGCAGTTCAAAAGCTCCCATGACTGACACAAAATCAAGGACTGAGATGTTGTATGGTGGAGCCGGGGCCCCACCCTGGAACCAGGCCTGGGGTTGGGTCTCGCGCGCGGGCGCCTGGTGGTCGGGCCTTAGCCCATGGGGCCCAGCCGAGCTCAGCCCAAAAGAGTGATGTGGGCCCGCCCTCCTGTGGGTTCACCACCTGCAGAGGGGGCCATGGGGTTTGGGTGCAGAGAGGACTGGGTGGTAGTCGAGGGCGGGTGGCCCGGTCCGCGCTCACAGCCTCTGGCTCTTGGGACATGGAACGTCACCTCGCTGGGGGGAAGGAGTCTGACCTTGTGCGGGAGGTTGAGAGGTACCTACTAGAGATAGTCGGGCTCACCTCCACGCACAGCTTGGGCTCTGGTACCCAACTCCTGGAGAGGGGCTGGATGCTCCACTTTTCTGGCGATGCTCATGGGGAGAGGTGGCGAGTTGGGGTAGCACTGCTTATTGCTCCCCAGCTCAGTCGCCATCTGTTGGAGTTCACACCAGTGAACGAAAGGGTCGTGTCCCTACGCCTTCGGGTTGGGGACAGGTCTCTCACTGTTGTCTCGGCCTATGGGCCAAGCAGCAGTGCAGAGTACCCAACCTTCTTGGAGTCTCTGGGAGGGGTACTAGATAGTGCTCCAACCGGGGACTCCATTGTTCCCCTGGGGGACTTCAATGCCCACGTGGGCGGCGACAGTGAGACCTGGATGGGCGTGATTGGGAAGCACGGCCTCCCCGATCTGAACCCAAGTGGTGTTCAGTTGCTTACCGATTTACCGAATTTACCAATTTACCGATCTATACTCAACAAAAATATAAATGCAACACTTTTGGTTTTGCTCCCATTTTGTATGAGACGAACTCAAAGATCTAAAACTTTTTCCACATACACAATATCACCATTTCCCTCAAATATTGTTCACAAACCAGTTGAAATCTGTGATAGTGAGCACTTCTCCTTTGCTGAGATAATCCATCCCACCTCACAGGTGTGCCATACCAAGATGCTGATTAGACACCATGATTAGTGCACAGGTGTGCCTTAGATTGCCCACAATAAAAGGCCACTCTGAAAGGTGCAGTTTTGTTTTATTGGGGGGGGGGGGGATACCAGTCAGTATCTGGTGTGACCACCATTTGCCTCATGCAGTGCAACACATCTCCTTCGCATCATCCGTGAAGAGAACACCTCTCCAATGTGCCAAACGCCAGAGAATGTGAGCATTTGCCCACTCAAGTCGGTTACGACGACAAACTGGAGTCAGGTCGAGACCCCGATGAGACGTTTCTGACAGTTTATGCAGAAATTCTTTGGTTATGCAAACCGATTGTTTCAGCAGCTGTCCGAGTGGCTGGTCTCAGACGATCTTGGAGGTGAACATGCTGGATGTGGAGGTCCTGGGCTGGTGTGGTTACACGTGGTCTGCGGTTGTGAGGCTGGTTGGATGTACTGCCAAATTCTCTGAAACAACTTTGGAGACGGCTTATGGTAGAGACATGAACATTCAATACACGAGCAACAGCTCTGGTTGACATTCCTGCTGTCAGCATGCCAACTGCACGCTCCCTCAAATCTTGCAACATCTGTGGCATTGTGCTGTGTGATAAAACTGCACCTTTCAGAGTGGCCTTTTATTGTGGACAGTCTAAGGCACACCTGTGCACTAATCATGGTGTCTAATCAGCATCTTGGTATGGCACACCTGTGAGGTGGGATGGATTATCTCAGCAAAGGAGAAGTGCTCAGTATCACAGATTTAGACTGGTTTGTGAACAATATTTGAGAGAAATGGTGATATTGTGTATGTGGAAAAAGTTTTAGATCTTTGAGTTCATCTCATACAAAATGGGAGCAAAACCAAAAGTGTTGCGTTTATATTTTTGTTGAGTGTATCTACATTCCAACCCTCACCTATGGTCATGAGATTTGGCTCACGACTGAAAGAACAAGATCGCAAGTACAAGTGGCCGAGATATGTTTCCTCCACAGGGTGGCTGGGCGCTCCCTTAGAGATAGGGTGAGGAGCTCTGTCACTCAGGAGGAGCTCGGAGTCGAGCCGCAGCTGCTCCACGTCGAAAGGAGCCAGCTCAGGTGGCTTGGGCATCTTTTCCGGATGCCCCCTGGACACCTCGCTGGAGAGGTGTTCTGGGCACATCCCATCGGGAGGAGGCTCTGTGGAAGACCCAGATCATCCTGGAGGGACTATGTCTCTCATCTGGCTTGGGAACACCTCGGGGTTCCCCCGGAGGAGCTGGAGGAGGTGTGTGTGTGGATCGGGAGGTCTGGGCGGCGGTGCTTGAACTGCTGCCCCCACGACCCGACCTAGGATAAGTGTAAGAAAATGGATGGATGGATGGATGGATGTCCAGTAATTATTTAAATGAAATTGGGCAGGTGCATAAATTTGGACATGCTTGTCATTTTATTGATTTGAATCAACTGGAACACATAATTGGTTTGGTAAGTTCATTGACCCTTGAGCTCCTTACCCAGGTGAATCCAATCATGAGAAAGAGTATTTAAGGTGGCTATTTGCAAATGTTTCCCCTCTTTGCATCTCTTCTAATGAGTGGCAACATGAGATCCTCAAAACAACTCTCAAATGACCTGAAAACAAAGATTGTTCAACATCATGGTTTCGAGGAAGGATACAAAAAACTGTCTCAGAAATTTCAGCTGTCAGTTTCCACTGTGAGGAACATAGTGAAGAAATGAAAGACCGCAGGCACAGTACTAGTTAAGGCCCAAAGTGGCAGGCCAAGAAAAATCTCTGATAAGCTAAAGCGAAGGATGGTGAGAACAGTCATAGTCAACCCACAGGCCTGCTCCAAAGACTTACAACATGATCTTGCTGCAGATAGTGTCTCTGTGAAATTGTTAAACTATACAGTGCACTTTGCACAAGGGGATGCTGTAATGCAGAGTAAGCCTTTTCTGCATACATGCCACAAACAGAGTCACTTGAGGCATGCTAAAACACATTTGGACAAGCCAGCTTCATTTTGGAATAAAGTGCTGTGGACTGATGAAACTACAATTGAGTTATTTGGACATAACAAGGGGTGGTATGCATGGCTGAAAAAGAACACAGCATTCCAAGAAAAACACTTGCTACCTACAGAAAAATTTGGAGGTTTTATCATGTTATAGGGCTGTGTGGCCAGTGCAGGTATTGGGAATCTTGTTAAAGTTGAGGGTCACATGGATTCCAATCAATATCAGCAGATTCTTGAGAACAATGTTCATGAATCAGTCACAAAGCTGAAGTTGCACCAGGCGGGACTGGATCTTTCAACAAGACAATGACCCTAAACACTGCTCAAAATCTACTAAGGCAGGGGTGGCCAAGTTCGGTCCTGGAGAGCCACCTTCCTGACACTCTTATTTGTCTCCCTGCTCCAACACACCTGAATCCAATGAAAGACTTGTTAGCAGACTTTTAATGAGCCTCATTGGATTCAGGTGTGTTGGAGCAGGGAGACAACTAAGAGTGTCAGGAAGGTGGCTCTCCAGGACCGAACTTGGCCACCCCTGTACTAAGGCATTCATGCAGAGGAACAAGTACAACATTCTGGAATGGCCATCTCAGTCCCCAGACTTGAATATTATTGAAAATCTGTGATGTGATTTTAAGCAGACTGTCCATGCTCGGAAACCAACAAACCTGAGCTGTTTTGTAAAGAAGAGTGGTCCAAAATACCTTCAAACGGAATCCAGACTCTCATTGGAAGCTATTATTGCATTTAGAGGCTGCTATTTCTGCAAAAGGAGGATCTACTAAATACTGATGTATTTTTTCTGCCCAAATTTATGCACCTGCCTAATTTTGTTTAAAGAATTATTGCACATTTTCTGTAAATCCCATACTCTTCATTTCACTTCTCATCACTGTGTTTGTATGTTATATGACACATTTAACTGAAATTTCTGATCGAAACAACCAATGATTTATAAAGAAAAATCATGGAAATCATCAGGGGTGCCCAAACGTTTACATACAACTGTACAGTGGGGCAAATAACTGTTTGATCCACTGTCAATTTTGCAAGTTTTCCCACCTACAAAGAATGGAGACATCTGTAAGTTTCATCATCATTTGCATTTTATTGCATGAAATAAGTATTTGATCACCTACCAACCAGCAAGAATTCTGGCATTTACAGACCTGTTAGTTTTTCTTTAAGAAGCCCTCCTAATCTGCACTCTTTACCTGTATTAATTGCACCGGTTTGAACTTGTTACCTGCATAAAAGACACCTGTCCACACACTCAGTCAATCACACTCCAACCTATCCACCATGGCCAAGACCAAAGAGCTGTCTAAAGACACCGAGGACAAAACTGTAGACCTGCACAAGGCTGGGATGGGCTACAGGACAACAGGCAAGCAGCTTGGTGAGAAGGTAGCAAATGTTGGCGCAATTCTTAGAAAATAGAAGAAACACATAACTGTTAATCTTCCCCAGTTTTGGGCTCCATGCATGATCTCACCTCGTGGGATAAGGATGATTCTGAGAAAGTCCAGAACAACACAGGAGAACCTGCTCAATGACCTGAAGAGAGCTGGGACTATAGTCACAAAGATTACATTAGTAAAACACTGGTCCAGGCCCATTTGAAGTTCATCAGTGACCATCTGGATGATCCAGAAGAGGCACGGGAGAAGGTCATGCGGTCAGATAAGACCAAACTAGAGCTTTTTTTTTGGAGGATGTGAACAACCTCAAGAACACTGTCCCAACTGTGAAGCATGGGGAAACATCATTTTTGGAGGTGCTTTTCTGCAAACGGGACAGGACGACTGCACCGTATTGAAGAGAGGATGGATGGGGTCATGTATCGTGACATTTTGGCAAACAACCTCCTTCCCTCAATAAGAGCACTGAAGATGGGTCATGGCTGCATCTTCCAGCATGACAATGACCAGAAACACACAGCCAGGGCAACTAAGGAAGAGCTGGTCCTGGAGTGGCCTGGCCAGTCTCCAGACCTGAACTCAATAGAAAATCTTTGGAGGGAGCTGAAACTCCAAACTTGAAAGATTTGGAGAAGATCTGTATGGAGGAGTGGACCAAAATTCCTGCTGCATTGTGCAAACTTGGTCAAGAGGTACAGGAAACATCTGAGCTCTGTAACTGCAAACAAAGGTTTCTGTACCAAATATTAAGGCCTATTTTTCTAGTGGATCTAATACTTATTTCATGCAATAAAATGCAAATGAATTATTTAAGAATCATACAATGTGATTTTCAGATTTTTTTTTTCTTTTTAGATTCTGTCTCTCACAGTTGAAGTGTACCTACGATAAAATTTACAGACCTCTCCATTCTTTGTAGGTGAGAAAATCTGCAAAATCGACAGTGGATCAAATACTTATTTGCCCCACTGTACATTGTGAATGCTGAAGGTAACCCAAATGCTTACCTGACTGTAACAATAACTTTATCCTCAACTCAACCAGTACCTTCAACAGCAACACATCACTCTACTGTACAGCTTGTCTTGTTTTTTCATGGTTCTTGCATCTGTTTTGAGAAAAACTGAACAAGAATTTTTCTCCTCTGCAACCGTATGATTTTACAAAAAAAAAAAAAAAAAACTTGCAGTGTGTTGTGGCTGGGGGAATTCACAATGTCTCTCGGTTTAAATTCTGGCCTGGTCAAACTTTGTTCCCTCTCTCTCTAGGTTACACTATTTCAGTGTATCACATTGTCTATTCAAATAAGGGTTTGTCAAGCTGGGTGGAGGCCCGGCATCAGGGGCGGCTGGACCCGCGAAGCAGACTCCCAGACTAGGCTTGGGTGTGAGAGAAATCATGGTCTTTATTCCAGGCTTTGATACGGTACACATGTGATCAGTCAGCGAAGCAGTGGTACAAACAGGGTCTGGCAGATACACAGTCATGGATGAGTAGGGTTCAGTGGCACGAGCAAACACAGACATCCGGGAAAAGGCAAGAGGCATCATCGAGGAGTACAGAGCAGAAATTGTAACATGGCAAGGCAAAAATCAGGACTGTGAACGGGTGCTGGAAAGTGTACAAAGACAACTGGTTTTTGTATACTTTCCAGTGTGTACAAAGACAACTGGACAACACAGTTCTGGCAGGGAACTGTGAGGGTTTAAATGCAGGTGGAACAATAAGGGTGTGAAATGAGGAACAGGTGGTGTTAACAAGGTGCAAGTGTGGAGTAATCTAGAAAGGGGTGTGGCTAGTGGACAAAAATCAAACACAGTGCAAGATAGAGAGGAAGGGAGTGAAGTAAGGAACAAAAATACTAGGGCAGGTGCAGAGAGTGAGTGAAACAAAACACAAAGCAGACAGAACAAGGTGAGAGACAAAGACATGAGGCAGGTGCAATGATGTGAAGTGAGAACATAATCAGATGGGCATCAGGAAATACAGGGAACTATGAACTGAGCTAAACAGAATATAATACTACTATGAACATAGGATCAGGCATGGACATGAGAACTAACCTGAATAAATGAGAAATAAACACTAAAGCAAAACTACACCAGAACTGACTAGGAAACAAGTGGTTAAACAAATAATAGAAAAACAGTGACTACATGATAACAGAAAACAAAATCTGACATGGCCACATAACTGATAACACAAATAAGAAAATAAACCAGTAATAAACTAATGATCAGTAATGCAAACACAAACTGGCTGGAGAAAACGAGAAAGATGGCTAAAGTACGAGGTCTATTAGAAAAGTATCCGACCTTATTATTTTTTTCAAAAACCATATGGATTTGAATCACGTGTGATTACATCAGACATGCTTGAACCCTCGTGGGCATGCGAGAGTTTTTTCACGCCTGTCGGTTACGTCATTCGCCTGTGGGCAGTCTTTGAGTGAGGAGTGGTTCACCCTCTCGTCGATTTTTTCATTGTTTAGGAATGGCTCAGAGACTGCTGCTTTGTTTGATCAAAATTTTTTCAAAACTGTAAGGCACCATTCGATAAATTCAGCTGGTTTTTGTTGAAAATTTTAACGGCTGATGAGAGATTTTGGTCTGGTAGTGTCGCCGTAAGGACGGCCCACGGCGCCTGACGGCGATCTGCGCTCTGAGGCGGCGTCATCTCGCTGTTTCAAGTTGAAAACTTCCACATTTCAGCCTCTGTTCACCCAGTAAGTCGTCAGAGAACAGAGAACTTTCAGAAGAAGTCGGCATGAGGAGTTTATGTGGACATTCCACTGTTAAAGGTCATTTTGTAATGAAAGAATGTGCGGGCAGAGTCGCATGTCGGGCCGGACCCGACCGCGGGGGGTCGCGACAGGAAAAACACCTCCGTTGGCAAACTTAACGGGCAAGTTGGAACATGCCCAAGCTGTTAAACAATTTCTCAGTTACTCACTTGTTGAAAGCCATCAAAAGCTGCCTGAATTTTACAAATGGTTTTCAACACGGAGGTGTTTTTCCTGTCGCGGCGCACACAGATTTGCGGCGTCATCACGGAAACGACTCGGCGAATTTACGCGCACGTCTTTCATTACAAAATGACCTTTAACAGTGGAATGTCCGCATAAAGTCCTCATGCCGGCCTCTTCTGAATCTTCTCTGTTCTCTCACGACGTCCTGGGTCAACAGAGCCTTAAATTAGGATGAAACAGCCAGCTCGAAACAGCCAGACGACGTCGCCTGGGAGCGCTGCACGACGTCCTGCTCCGTGGGAAGTCCTTAAAGCGACAGAAACACCCCATAATCTCTCATCAGCCGTTAAACTTTTCACCGAAAACCAGCTGAATTTCTCGAATAGTGTCCACTCGGATATCCCTCACAGGTCCTGAAAAAAGTTTGATAAAGCAACGCGCGCCGTCTCGAGCAGCATCTCAAACAAAGGAATTCAGCCGAGAGGGCGGGACCACATCTCACTCAAGGCCTGCCCACAGGGAAATGACGTCACCGACACGCGTGAAAAAACTCACGCATGCGAACGGTTCGGAATGATTGGTGTAATCGCATGTCATTCAAATCCATATAGTTTTTTTTTTTTTATAAAACTGCCGGTTAGTTTTATAAGATACCTCGTATACAGTAAGGTGACAAGAGCAAGGTGACAGAGCAGAACCAATGAGAACAGCAGAAATAAACAGATAACTAAATGATAAACAATGAAAACCGGCAGAGCAAACTAGACTAGAACTGAACCATGGCTGAAGTAAAACAAGAGACAAAGAAACAAAGTGGCAAACTAAAATAGAAACAATGAATTAAACAAATCGGGAGCACAGGGTGGACAAAAGAAAGGGGAAAAAAAATAGAACCAACACCCTGATTAGGGTCGAGCATGACAGGGTTACAAAAAATTAAAATGTATTATGCTGTCAGCTTTTCTTAAATATACACTGCCATCAAGTTGTCACAGAAAAAGTGCCAAGTGCTTCATGAAGCCTCCTTTGGCCATCACTACAATGAAATGCAAACTCAAATTTCCTTACTCAAAGACCTTATCACCATTGAACCACTGTATCATAGGATGCACTTATTGCCTTGAGCATGTGGGGCCAGTGCCCAGATTTACCATCCAGAGGACATGAGTAGTCACAGTGTTAAACAACAAATGTATCTGCGAGTGCACAGACACACCCTGCACTGACTGTAGCCTTGAAATACAAAATTTTATGTGGATACACATTTCTGAACAGTCCAGCAGGTGTCGGTGTATAGAAACTGGCAGCATAGTAAATGTGTGATGTTCCTTTTATGCAGACTCCAGAACAATGTTGAAAACATGGGTATTTCAAAGGTTTTTAAATGTTTATAGTGTTTTCAGTTTTGTCATCCCAATTCACACGTTCTACAGATTGTTTAATTCTAGTTTTACTTTCTTGTTCTGCGTTGTATTTTTTCCTGAATTTGCCATCGTATTGTGCATCATGTTACTCCCGACAATTGCTATCCTAATTAGTGAAGTCCCATAAAGATAGGCATCACATCCAGTTTGTCTGATTTTGATAATATAGGGGAGCTGGCTGACCTCAGTGGACATTGCAGTTTTAAAAATATATTTTTTAAGAATATATTAAAAACAATAGCAGCAGAAACAAAAATTCTAACAAAACAAACCAGCAAAAATAGTTTACAACTTATTTAATTTGTGAAATGTGTGTGTGTGTTGGGGGGGGGGGGGGGGGGGGGGCTCTCTGACCTTGTATTGCCCAATTTGTCTTCTATCAAAATATCTTTAAAATGAAAACAGCTCAAATGAAAATTTTCAGGGCAACACAGGTCATGATATAAGTGGTAGACAAGTATTAATTTTCTAAACACTCTTAGAGTGGTGTCCTGTCCAGGAAGAACTGGAGAATCTCATGGCCACATATAGACAGAATCAGAATCAAATTTATTGCCAAGTAAATTTTAATATACAAGGAATTTGCTCTGGTGTCATTGGTGCATCAACAACAATAAAAAGAAAAGGAAAAAAATACTTTGGCAAGAAGTAAAGGAGTCAGACAAATAAGTAAACAGTCAAAACTATGTTCACTATCAAATAACTATAACATAGTGGAATGGGGCTGTGCAAAGGCATGCAGATGTACAGTACCTTTCAGTGCAGGTATGATCAATCTGTATGTTGTGGGAGTGGGGGTGGGAGGGTAAATGGGGGTCTCTGACATTATTTATAAGTCTAGCTGCGGATGGAAAGAAGCTGTTTTTGTGTCTTGAGGTTTTGGTCTTGATGGACCTCAGCCGTCTGCCAGAGGTGAGGGTGACAATGACATTTACACCTACTGTCAATACAAAGTTTCCATTTCATTTAACTTGTATGTCCTTGGTAAGCGGAAGACCAAGAGCAAACCCATGCAAACTCCACACAGAGAGGACCAGGTGGGAAGCGATCCCATGACCTTCTTGCTGTCAGGCAACAGTGTTAACCGCTACTTCACTGTCCGGTGGCTGACATATACAGGATATTATAAGGACTAAACAAAATTATTTTTGATTATATAATCTTGTGCATTAAATTAATGAGATTTTAATTAGTTTTCCTTGTTATATGCCTGTTCGAATTTTTGATGTCCAAGCCCTATGCTGTTACTAGTACCAAGTAGTACCAAGTATTGGCCTCTTCTGCTCAGAAACAAGCAGCAATCAGGCAAAGCTGGATGCGACCAAACCTCTTCTGCACTCGTTCTGAGTGAAATTCTGTTATATTCACAAAGCCATGTACAAATCATTGCTGACCCCAGCAGTACTACCTTCATGACTTATATGTCGTGGGCTGCCTTTGTCTGCCTCTCTCCCCTTCCCGTTATGGCTCCTCCTGTGTGTTGTTTGTCTGTTTTCCCTCCAGGTGGTGCACTGTAGAGCCACGGAACACCTGCATCTGTCATGACCGGCCCTGTTCCAGGCTTCAATCCCTTTTTTGCCCCTTTCTTTGCGGCAGCTTCTTTTCCCGCTTTGATTTATTAGTGTTTTTTTTTTTCATCATGTGTTCTATTTTTGCTTGTTACTTTTTCTTTGTTACTTTTATACTCCAGTCATGTTCCAGTTCCGTTCTGGTTTTGTTCTATCAGTTTGTGTTTTTATGGGTCTTCATTTAGTTATCATCTGCCTATTGTTGCTGTTCTGTTATAGGTGGTTCTCTAGTGTCAGGTTTTGTTTTCACAGTCTCTGTTCAATTTGTAAATTTGTTTAGCCACCTTGGTTTCTTAGTCTGTTGCAGTTTAGTTTTGTCTTGGTGATGTTTTCTTTCAGTTCTCATGTTCATGCCTGGTTTGTAATTATATTATATATTATAATATATTATATATTATATATATAATATTCTGCCCCTGATTCCTATTGTAGCTCTTTTCTGCTTTTGCCATTTGTTTCCACTCCGCACCTCCCATCAAGTCTTCTCGTCTCATGCCCAGTTATTTGTTACTTCACTTCACCACACCTGCCCCATGTCTTTGTCTTCCATCTTGTTTATGTCTGCTTTGTGTTTCCATTCACTCACACTCTTGCCGCCAGCTCATGTCTTTGTCTATTACATCACTCCTCTCTGTGTTCCCCTTCCTTCACTATCTTGCACAGTGCTTAATCTTTGTCCACTAGCCACACCCCCTTTCTAGAATCTTCCCTCCACACATGCACCTTGTTACCTAATCAGTCTATACATGCACTTCGTTTACTCCACCTGTTATTTAAGCCTTCACAAACTCACAGCTCACTGCCAGATTGTTGTCTAGTACACTTTCCAGCGCTCTTCATTGTCCTGATTTTGTCTTGCCGGGTTACGAACCCTGCTCTGTTGTCTTCGACCATGTCTCTTGCCTCATCCCGGTTGTCGGTGTTTGCTCGTGCCTCTGAATCCTGCTCGTTAATGAGTGCGTCTCAGCCTGACCCTTCTTGTACCTCTGCCTCGCTGACTGATTACATGTGTACCGAACCTGATGCTGAAATAAAGACCACGCTTTCTCTTACACCCAAGTCAAGTCTGGGAGTCTGTATTGCGGGTCCAACCGCTCCTGGTGCCAGTCTGCCGCCCGGCTTGACAGCATCTCATCATCTCCTCGCACCTGATGCTCATGAGCAGGTTACTTAAATGCCAGCTTTGAGCTCAGTCACTGCCAGAATCTTGCAGATTGCTTCTGAACCTACCAGTAGGTGACCTCTTCTATGCGGTCGCTTCCATGCGCTTTGATGTCTGAGCTTCCCGTAGCTCATCTCAAGGTAACCTGGCCTCCTCTATTTTCTGTAATATAGCTTGTTGACCTTTTGGTGTTTCCAGATGCCTTCCTGTGTGGCTTCCACGCTGCATTACTCCTGGCTTCCACGCTGCACTACCAGCATTACATCACTTTGGAACTCGCTGCTGTGCCGCATCTCATCAGCGTTCAGCCTCAGAGCGTCTGCTCTGCCCCGTTCAGCTAAGTTCCTGCCGACACTGAGTTTGTGAGATCCCATCTCTCACCCTGCTTCCGTTTGTGACTGTGCATTACCAAGAACTGTATGAACAGTGACACAGAACTACTAAGAACATTCAAGTCATTTCTGAAGCCAAGTCAAGTTGAATTTGAACTGCGTCATAAGATGCGCTACTGCTGATCTCTGAACTCTGTGGACAATTCATGAACAGTGAACTTTATTTCCTGAACAGTGAACTTTATTTCCTTAAATGTGAACATTCCTGATTTAACCCTACAGTAAACATTCTGTTACGAGTGCATTCACTCACCTCCTGTTCTACTTGTCCCCCTAGAACGTTCCTCATCCTCGGCTCTGAGAAAGAGCTGGGATCCTGGATAATGGGACTGGAACTGGAGCCAGGTAGGACGCACAAACTCCCAAGCCTGGCTCAGTGTCTGCTGCAGCTCCAGGATTTCCACCGCTACTTGCAGGCCCTGTCGCAGCTCCGCAGTCATTCCCCAGCTCAGCACTTTAAGTTATTTATTATTGTAAATTAATCTCTTTTTGTTCACAACCTGTTCTTGTCTTTGCTCCCAGCGTTTGAGTCCATTGCCTGTAATGATTCGATCCTATCTGGACCTCTAACCACAACATTATAGTGATGTAGAAACCAGTAAGGTTAATATCTTTAACTTAAGGAATAACAAAGTTGGCCTGTAGTCCATATTTTGAATATGTAAGTGTTCGCATTTGCTGCTGACTGGTTCGTCATGAAGGAGTTGCTTCCCTAAGTGCTGGCATGACGAGAAAACAGTGTAGTGTGATTTATGATGTTAATCATTAGGAGGAGAGCAGCGGTAGCACAGGGGGGCAGAAAGAAGCTGCAGAGCCTGATGGAGTGTATCCCCTTTTGCTAACCCTGCTGTTAGCTCCATGCAGGCGGGCTGAGCTCAATGTTGCCTGCTGTGGAGAGATTTACAGCAATCAGGGAGAGGACTACAGGCATCACAGCACTGCATTCAACAGGCTCAAGTCAAACTACGGCTGACAGATCCAATCGAAAGTGTCAACTGTGGTTAAGAACAAGAGCAATGAAGAGCATTAAAGAACCAAATAAGACAGTAGTTCAATATGCAAATCAATTGCAGGCTACAGAGCTCCTTAACTTCCCTTTTGTGGGTTCAAATCTGTGACATTAAGTTTGACATCAGCTATGAAAGTTGAGCAAGAACACAGTAATCATTTGTAGATAGCAACCACTCTTGAATGTGCATTGAGAAAGGATTCACGGTGCTTCACCTTTTCCACATTTTATGTTCCAGTCTTATTTCAAAATGGATGAAATTCATTCTTTTCCTCAAAATTCTACTCACAACACCCTATAATGACAACATGAAAAGTTTTTTTTTTTTGCTAATTTCTTAAAAATAAAAATTAAAATCACATGTACGTAAGTATTCACACCCTTTGCTCAGTACTTTGTTGATACACCTTTGCCAACAATTACAGCCTCAGGTCTTCTTGAATGTGATGCCACAAGCTTGGTGCACCTATCTTTGGGCAGTTTTGCCCATTCCTCTTTGTAGCACCTCTCAAACTCCATCAGGTTGGATGGGGAGCGTCGGTGCACAGCCATTTTCAGATCTCCCCAGAGATGTTCAATCAGATTCAGGTCTGGGCTCTGGCTGGACCACTCAAGGACATTCACAGAATTGTCCTGAAGCCACTCCTTTGATATCGTGGCTGTGTGCTTCGGGTCATTGTCCTGCTGAAAGATGAACCATCACCCCAGTCTGAGGTCAAGAGCACACTGGAGCAGGTTTTCATCCAGAAAGTCTCTGTACATTGCTGCATTCATCTTTCCCTCATTCCTGACTCGTCTCCCAGTTCCTGCTGCTGAAAAACATCCCCACAGCATGATGCTGCCACCACCATGCTTCACTATAGGGATGGTGGCTGGTTTCCTACAAACATGATGCCTGGCATTCATGCAAAAGAGATCAATCTTTGTATCATTAGATCAGAAAATTTTGTTTCTCATGGTGTGAGGCTCCTTCAGGTGGCAAACTCCAGGTGGGCTGTCACGTGCCTTTTACTAAGGAGTGACTTCTGTCTGGCCACTCTACCATACAGGCCTGATTGGTGGATTGCTGCAGAGATGATTGTCTTGCTGGAAGGTTCTCCTCTCTCCATAGAGGAATGCTGGAGCTTTAACACAGTGTCCATCAGGTTCTTGGTCACCTCCCTAACTAAGGCCCTTCTCCCACGATTGCGCAGTACACACAGCCAGCTATAAAAAGAGTCCCGGTGTATCCAAATATCTTTCATGTATGGATGGCGGAGGCCACTGTGCTCATTGAGACCATCAAAGCAGCAGAAATGTTTTTGTGCATCGAGACAATCCTGTCTTGGAGGTCTACAGACAGTTTGTTAGACTTCATGCTTGGTTTGTGCTCTGACATGCACTGTCAACTGGGGACCTTATATGTAGACAGGTATGTGTCTTTCCAAATAATCTCCAGTCAACTGAATTTACCCCAGGTGGATTCTAATTAAACTATCGAAACATCTCAAGGATGATCAATGGAAACAGGATGCACCTGAGCTCAATTTTGAGCTTCATGGCAAAGGCTTTGAATACTTATGTACATGACATTTCTGAGTTTGTTTTTTTTATTTTTAACAAATTTGCAACAATCTCAAAAAATATATATATTTTTTTTTGTTGTTCAAATTGTCCTTATGGGGTACTGTGTGTAGAACTTTGAGGAGAAAAAAAGGAATTTCATCCATTTTGGAATAAGGCAGTAACATAAAATTTGGAAAATGTGAAGCACTGAGAATACTTTCTGGATGCACTGTATGTCTGTCAGTGGGAAATTATTATTTAAAGATATATGAAATGACTTAAATTATATACCCAGTGCTTGGGGGGGTTAGCACCTTAAAAAAAAATTCAGGGAAATTATATGTGCCCTCTATAGAGTTGGATTCTCATCTCTGTATAGAACAATTGTACAGCTGTGTCATAGATTTCAATGGTGGAGAGAGTTGATGCATGATGTTTGGGAATAACTAGGCAGCAAAACTTGAGACTATATTTTGACTCCAACCCAGAAATGCAGTTCCATAACTGGTCACTTGAGGCTGACTCCAAAACAGAAAAAAAAAAAAAAAACACCCCTGTACATGTGTCAGAGAGGAGGAAACAATCTATAGAGACCAAAACATTTTTTTATGCCAGGCTGGAAATATGCTTATTTCTGCTCTAAAGTTAGACATTTTAAACTAGGCTTCGAAAGGAATGTGCTCTAACTGCTTAGTTTAAGATGTAATCAATAAAATTCTGTGCAAGTGTGGGTGTGGTTGCTTTGAGTAGCAGCGGCTCAGTCCAGCGAATGCTTCTTGTTGCATCCCACCATGATGGAGTCTCTCTCACTGTTGTGTTGTGTGTCTGTCTGTTTTGAGTAATTTATTACAGACACCTGGAATAGTATACAAATAATGAATCTTTGAGTTCAATGGTATAAGTATTTCATGAGGTGAAAGCTGGAACATACCATTCAAAGCCTTGTTGAATGGTATGTTCCAGCTTTCACCGAATATTTGTTCCATTGAAAGAATGTAAAAACATCCATTATTTGTTTTATATAACGGCTAAAATAGATCCTTGTCATTTGATATTTTATTAATTTATAAACAACAGAAAAAGGGACTTACATTTTGGTGTTCAACTGCTGCTAAAGTCCAAATTGTAAGGTGTAGTGCAGTGATGCTGTGCACTGACTTCGGATTTCCATTTAAAAAAAACAAATCAAATCATCAAATCAATTTTATTTATATAGCGCCAAATCACAACAAACAGTTGCCCCAAGGCGCCTTGTATTGTAAGGCAAGGCCATACAATAATTATGGAAAAACCCCAACGGTCAAAACGACCCCCTGTGAGCAAGCACTTGGCAACAGTGGGAAGGAAAAACTCCCTTTTAACAGGAACAAACCTCCAGCAGAACCAGGCTCAGGAAGGGGCAGTCTTCCGCTGGGACTGGTTGGGGCTGAGGGAGAGAACCAGGAAAAAGACATGCTGTGGAGGGGAGCAGAGATCAATCACTAATGATTAAATGCAGAGTGGTGCATACAGAGCAAAAAGAGAAAGAAACACTCAGTGCATCATGGGAACCCCCCAGCAGTCTAAGTCTATAGCAGCATAACTAAGGGATGGTTCAGGGTCACCTGATCCAGCCCTAACTATAAGGTTTGGCAAAAAGGAAAGTTTTAAGCCTAATCTTAAAAGTAGAGAGGGTGTCTGTCTCCCTGATCTGAATTGGGAGCTGGTTCCACAGGAGAGGAGCCTGAAAGCTCAAGGATCTGCCTCCCATTCTACTCTTACAAACCCTAGGAACTACAAGTAAGCCTGCAGTCTGAGAGCGACATGCTCTATTGGGGTGATATGGTACTATGAGGTCCCTAAGATAAGATGGGACCTGATTATTCAAAACCTTATAAGTAAGAAGAAGAATTTTAAATTCTATTCTAGAATTAACAGGAAGCCAATGAAGAGAAGCCAATATGGGTGAGATATGCTCTCTCCTTCTAGTCCCTGTTAGCACTCTAGCTGCAGCATTTTGAATTAACTGAAGGCTTTTCAGGGAACTTTTAGGACAACCTGATAATAATGAATTACAATAGTCCAGCCTAGAGGAAATAAATGCATGAATTAGTTTTTCAGCATCACTCTGAGACAAGACCTTTCTAATTTTAGAGATATTGCGCAAATGCAAAAAAGCAGTCCTACATATTTGTTTAATATGCGCAATGAAGGACATATCCTGATCAAAAATGACTCCAAGATTTCTCACAGTATTACTAGAGGTCAGGGTAATGCCATCCAGAGTAAGGATCTGGTTAGACACCATGTTTCTAAGATTTGTGGGGCCAAGTACAATAACTTCAGTTTTATCTGAGTTTAAAAGCAGGAAATTAGAGGTCATCCATGTCTTTATGTCTGTAAGACAATCCTTCAGTTTAGCTAACTGGTGTGTGTCCTCTGTCTTCATGGATAGATAAAGCTGGGTATCATCTGCGTAACAATGAAAATTTAAGCAATGCCGTCTAATAATACTGCCTAAGGGAAACATGTATAAAGTGAATAAAATTGGTCCTAGCACAGAACCTTGTGGAACTCCATAATTAACCTTAGTCTGTGAAGAAGATTCCCCATTTACATGAACAAATTGTAATCTATTAGATAAATATGATTCAAACCACCGCAGCGCAGTGCCTTTAATACCTATGGCATGCTCTAATCTCTGTAATAAAATTTTATGGTCAACAGTATCAAAAGCAGCACTGAGGTCTAACAGAACAAGCACATAGATGAGTCCACTGTCTGAGGCCATAAGAAGATCATTTGTAACCTTCACTAATGTAAGTAAGTAAGTAAGGTTTATTTATATAGCACCTTTCAAGATAGAAATCACAAAGTGCTTCACATAAGAACAGAGAAATTAAAAACAGCAGAAACATAAAATCATAAAAACTAGGTAAAAGCCAGCCTATACAAAAGGGTCTTTAGCTTCACTTTAAATGTTTCAACAGAGTCCACGGAGCGTAGGTCCAAAGGCAATGCATTCCACATTTTAGGTGCCACCACATCGAAAGCACAGTCTCCCCTCGTCTTCAGTCTTGTCCTAGGCACAACCAATAGGCCCAGGTCCGAAGACCTCAGAGACCTACTTGTCACATATGGATGTAATAGCTCGGTGATATAAGATGGCATTTGACCATGCAGAGCTCTAAAAGTCAGTACTAGAATTTTAAATTGGAGTCTGAAATAGATGGGGAGCCAGTGCAAGGAGGAGAGGATTGGGGTTATATGTGACCTCTTTGATGACCTCATCAGCAGCCTCGCAGCCGCATTCTGAACCGTTTGTAAGCGGTCCAAAGAGGACTTGCTAAGGCTAAAAAATAGAGAGTTACAGTAATCCAAACGTGATGACACAAATGCATGAATGATCATCTCCATCTCCGCCCGAGACACAATGCTGCGCAGACGGGCAATATTGCGCAAATGGAAAAAACAAGACTGTGCCAGGCGGGTAACATACGCATCAAAATTGCTGAGCGAACAAAAGGGGCCAGAGAACCAAGATTCCCAACCACAGTGGGAACAAACTCGTCAGGGGCACAAACAAGGACCTCAGTCTTTGCTATATTTAAGGACAAATAGTTGGCCGCCATCCAGTCACCAATAACCTCAACACAGTTCTGAAGAGCAGATACCCTAGAGACCGTTTGAGGAGTGAATGAGATGTACAACTGGATGTCATCCGCATAACAGTGGTAGGAGACATCTTTAAAACTACTCAAGACATGACCAAGTGGGAGCAAATATAGCGCAAACAATATAGGTCCCAGAACAGAACCCTGAGGCACACCACAGGATAGCATGGCAGAGGAGGACATAAATTTACCAGCAGCAACAGCGAAAGTCCTGTGTGAAAGATAAGACAAAAACCAGTCCAGAGCAGACCCAGAAATGCCCACCCAAGTCCTTAGTCTCTCAACTAAGACTCCATGATCCACCGTGTCAAAAGCTGCAGAGAGATCCAACAGGACAAGCACAGAATATTCACCTGCATCTCTGCGCATTAAAATATAATTTGAAACTCTGAGAAGGGCAGTTTCTGTAGAGTGCAAGTGGTGGAACCCAGACTGGAATTTATCAAGAATATTATGTTCAGCTAAAACCTCATTAAGCTGTTTGGCCACCACTTTCTCTAAGACTTTGGAAATAAAAGGCAACTTTGAAATTGGTCTAAAATTTTGAAGGAGTGAAGGATCAGCATTAGGCTTTTTTAAAAGAGGGTGAATAACTGCCTGTTTAAAATACTGAGGGACATAGCCGGAAAGCAGTGATCTATTTATTATCAATAAGACAACCGGGCCAATAGAATGGAAGATCTTTTTAAAAAAGGAGGTAGGGACGATATCAAGTGGGCAGGAGGAAGGTTTCAATCTGTCCACCAGACCAGTGAGCTCTTTCAGTGATATAGGTTTAAAACTATCCAGAACTGATGGCCGGGTAAGATAGGGAACAGACGAAGAAAGAGAGGGATTAATATTTGCCCTGATATCACGAATTTTGCTGATAAAAAAGGACAAAAAATTGTCACAGTCTTCATTTGACTGAATGATAGCAGCAGGAGATGCAGGTGTAACAATGTCTCTGATTGTGTCAAATAAAATTTTTGGATTCCATTGGCTGTTAGAAATTAAAGTGGAAAAATAAGCAGCCCTCGCATCTTTCACCATATTATTAAAAGAGATTAAAAGCTCCTTTAAATGAAGGAGGTGGACCTGGAGCTTTGTAGATTTCCACAACCGCTCCACTTTCCGACATGATCTCTTAACACTACAAATACTGTCATTCATCCAGGGGGAGGAGTTATTCAGAGGGGCGTGTCTGGTTTTAAAAGGAGCCACTCTGTCCAAAATTGAGAGACAATGATGATTAAAAGAATTAACTAAAATATCAACATCATCTGAACTAAACAACTCACCAAGGTTAAAAGCAGCAGAAAATACATCTGCAGTAAAATGATTAAAAATGCGAGAGCAGATCACAGGAGGAGCAGACGGACAATCCAGATTAAGAGACAAATTAAAAAGAATACAAACATGATCAGAAATAAAAATATCCTCAGAATAAGTAGACTCAATATTAAGACCCAGAGTAAAAACAAGATCTAAAACATGACCTTTGCTGTGTGTGGGGCCAGACACGTGTTGGATCAAGTTGAAAGATTCCATCAGACTGATGAATTTAGCAGCAGATTTATCAGAAGCATCATCAACATGGAAATTAAAATCACCAACAATTAAAAGTCTGGACAGCTTGAGAGTTGTAGATAAAAAGTCACTAAACTCCTTGAGGAAGGAAGTGCATTGACCAGGTGGACGATATATTAAAACACAATAAAAAGGATTAGTTCTCCCAACTTTTAAAATCAGTGATTCAAAAGATGGAAACGATTCTGAACTCACACGTCGACACACAAAGCTGGTCGTACAGACCGCAGCAAGTCTGCCACCACGTCCACACAAACGCGGCGAGCTGAAGAATCGGAAATTTTTGGGACAGAGTTCAATGAGGGGGGCGTGTTCCATTTCCCTCTGCCAGATTTCAGTTAGAAACAAAAATTCCAGGTCCTTGGAGCGAATATAATCATTCAAAATGAAAGACTTGTTAGCAACGGAGCGTGCATTTAACAGCGCCATCCTGAGAGGAGCTGCAGTTGGATTCTCCACAGCAGACTGCCGGGGGAAGGCACACAGGACCCGCGAAGACGAACCACTTTGCCTGCGGGTTTCACACGCCAGCGGGGGGGCCACCACAGCCACGGGAAAATCAGGAAAAACCTGACGGAGACAGCAGGTCCGCCGGTGATGATCCAGCAAGGGAGATGGGCCATACATCCACACGTCCGGAGAAAGCAAGTTGATCAAACGGGATCGACGACATTTTCCCACAACTCCGCGTTTCCAGAACAGCCTCAGCCTCACCTGCACACCGGCTCTTCTCCCCCGCCTTTGTCTGCATCCGTGGGAGCTCCTGTAGCACTGACTGGCGCTAGCATCACCGGCTAATGGCACAAACGGAGGCCACCGAAAGAGCTCATCACCAAAAGAAGATGAGAATGAAGCCCCATAGTTCTCCATAGAAGCTCAGATATTGAGCAGAGCCTGACGGTCATACACACAGCGAGCAGCAAGACCATCGTAGACCAGCAGGATGACAATCAACAACACACACACAACAGGTACGCAGACAGCAGCGACGGTGAAGCCAAACACAGGTGCCATCTTGATCACCGTCCCCTATGCTGTTTCTGTACTATGATGAATTCTAAAACCTGACTGAAACTCTTCAAATAGACCATTCCTCTGCAGATGATCAGTTAGCTGTTTTACAACTACCCTTTCAAGAATTTTTGAGAGAAAAGGAAGGTTGGAGATTGGCCTATAATTAGCTAAGATAGCTGGGTCAAGTGATGGCTTTTTAAGTAATGGTTTAATTACTGCCACCTTAAAAGCCTGTGGTACATAGCCAACTAATAAAGATAGATTGATCATATTTAAGATCGAAGCATTAATTAATGGTAGGGCTTCCTTGAGCAGCCTGGTAGGAATGCAGTCTAATAGACAAGTTGATGGTTTGGAGGAAGTAACTAATGAAAATAACTAAGACAGAACAATCGGAGAGAAAGAGTCTAACCAAATACCGGCATCACTGAAAGCAGCCAAAGATAACGATATCTTTGGGATGGTTATGAGTAATTTTTTCTCTAATAGTTAGAATTTTATTAGCAAAGAAAGTCATGAAGTCATTACTAGTTAAAGTTAAAGGAATACTCGGCTCAATAGAACTCTGACTCTTTGTCAGCCTGGCTACAGTGCTGGAAAGAAACCTGGGGTTGTTCTTATTTTCTTCAATTAGTGATGAGTAGTAAGATGTCCTAGCTTTACGAAGGGATTTTTTATAGAGCAACAGACTCTTTTTCCAGGCTAAGTGAAGATCTTCTAAATTAGTGAGACGCCATTTCCTCTCCAACTTACGGGTTATCTGCTTTAAGCTGCGAGTCTGTGAGTTATACCACGGAGTCAGGCACTTCTGATTTAAGGCTCTCTTTTTCAGAGGAGCTACAGCATCCAAAGTTGTCTTCAATGAGGATGTAAAACTATTGACAAGATACTCTATCTCACTTACAGAGTTTAGGTAGCTACTCTGCATTGTGTTGGTATGTGGCATTAGAGAACATAAAGAAGGAATCATATCCTTAAACCTAGTTACAGCGCTTTCTGAAAGACTTCTAGTGTAATGAAACTTATTCCCCACTGCTGGGTAGTCCATCAGAGTAAATGTAAATGTTATTAAAGAAATGATCAGACAGAAGGGAGTTTTCAGGGAATATTGTTAAGTCTTCAATTTCCATACCATAAGTCAGAACAAGATCTAAGATATGATTAAAGTGGTGGGTGGACTCATTTACATTTTGAGCAAAGCCAATTGAGTCTAATAATAGATTAAATGCAGTATTGAGGCTGTCATTCTCAGCATCTGTGTGGATGTTAAAATCGCCCACTATAATTATCTTATCTGAGCTAAGCACTAAGTCAGACAAAAGGTCTGAAAATTCACAGAGAAACTCACAGTAACGACCAGGTGGACGATAGATAATAACAAATAAAACTGGTTTTTGGGACTTCCAATTTGGATGGACAAGACTAAGAGTCAAGCTTTCAAATGAATTAAAGCTCTGTCTGGGTTTTTGATTAATTAATAAGCTGGAATGGAAGATTGCTGCTAATCCCCCGCCTCGGCCCATGCTACGAGCATTCTGGCAGTTAGTGTGACTCGGGGGTGTTGACTCATTTAAACTAACATATTCATCCTGCTGTAACCAGGTTTCTGTAAGGCAGAATAAATCAATATGTTGATCAATTATTATATCATTTACTAACAGGGACTTAGAAGAGAGAGACCTAATGTTTAATAGACCACATTTAACTGTTTTAGTCTGTGGTGCAGTTGAAGGTGCTATATTATTTTTTCTTTTTGAATTTTTATGCTTAAATAGATTTTTACTGGTTGTTGGTGGTCTGGGAGCAGGCCAACAAACAAACAAAATTATGTAGTTCCTCAGTCCAGCCAAAAATCACATCAATGTTTCATGTGAACAGGTCTTCATGCATCCAGACGGCTTACAGCGGAGTGGATTTTGTGTGTGTGTGTGTGTGTGTGTGTGTGTGGCAGCGTCAGTTAGCTCAATCAAATCGTGTCATCCCACGTGCGCGCACACAGACACACACAACCAGCTTGGTCAACTGTATACTTCCTCAGTACAGCGAAAAAAAAATCATGTCAGAAATGCGTTCAGTTTTTCTTTCTCTCTTCCTGCTCACAGCCTCCAGACAGCACAGCGGATTTGTTGTGTGTGTGTGTGTGTGTGTGTGTGTGTAACTTACAAGAATTAGCAGCGTCAGTTAGCTCAATCAAATTATGTCTCGGGAGAGTCGTTGTCCCCCAAGTGCGTGCGCACACACACACGCAACCTGGTCGGTGCTTGTGCGTGCGTGTACTCCTAAAGAAAGACTGTGTATGTCCTCAGTGTAGCAAAAAAAAAAAAAAAAAAATCACGTCAGAAATGAGTCCAGCTTTTCTTCTCTCTTCCTGCTAACAGCCTCCAGGCAGCACAGTGGATTTGTTTTGAGTGTGTGCGCACGTGCACAAGCATGCACGTGCACACACATACTCATGCACATGTGCACGCGATCACATGCACGCATGCGCGAACACATGTGCGCGCACATGTGCGTGTGCAATCATGCACAAGGATGTGCGCGTGTGTGTAGAGTGCAATGGTACCAAACGTATGGAACCAAATCTGCACTCTAAATGGAACCAAGCCGCACTCTAAATGCAATGCAACACAAATGGGATGAATTAATCCACGTCATGTGACATACAAAGCACCAATCAAATAACAGCCGTTATATAATATGACTTGTTCTGTGGTGAAACATCCCCATGTCTTTGTTGCAGTACTCACACTGAGTAAAACTCTTCTTATTTAAATGTTGTATGCTAACAGTTTTAGCACTTTTAGCAGCTGTCGGTTGGTCACCTTAATGCTCATTTACTTAGGAAATATGTGGCTCACACATCAAAGCAAACCGTTATGAGAACCACCATGCAGTCCCCTCAAATAGTATCATTTATATACACCAGGGTGTATGGTTTTTAAAAGGGTGTATAAAGCCATATTCATTGGTAAAACAACTTGATAACGATTTTATCATATACCTATAAATGATAAATGCACGCAGAACACAATACGGATGCGGGGGCCCGCAAAGAATCCAAGTCATGGCCACGGAGCTCTGCGGCTGCGGTTACCGAGACCACGCAGCGGGTGCTGCGCATCAAAACAGCGAGCGTAGTCTCTGGACCTGTTGCTGCATGCAGCTCGGCACAGCAGACAGGGGGATGGTGTGAGTGACCCGCTGCGGCACTTACCGAGCTCAGTAAACACATCGGAGGCAGTGAGAGCAATCGCGGTGATGCCAACCGGTGTCACGTATAATTCTTTCAGCCTCGCTTAGCAAACAGTGCTTGGAACTTGAGGTGGATGGATGATGAAAGAAGCAAAACCCCTTCACAATTTACATCGACATTTTGAGGAATTTTTGATGATTTCTTCATTATTTATATATATATATATATATATATATATTTCTTCATACAGCAGCTTCATTAAAGAAACGTACTCGAATAATTATCAGCACGACGGCAAGCTTACAGGCTAACCTCCGCTAACACTAGAGGACAGTTGCCAGTTATGGCTTCTGAAACAAGGGAGAAAAAAAAAGAAACAGCACAGTTCAGCTGAAGCATGAGTGGACGTACGTGACACCAGTGGGAAATACACACCTGGAACAAGAGGTGAAGCTCTTAACAGACAGAATATTTTACATCCACTAATGCTTCAGCTGAACAGTGCTGTTTCTTTTTTTTTTTCTCCCTTGTTTCAGAAGCCATAACTGGCAACTGTCTTCTAGTGTTAGCGGAGGTTAGCCTGTAAGCTTGCCACTGTGCTGATAATCATTTGAGTACATTTGTTCAATGAAGCTGCTGTAAATGAAGAAATTCATCAAAATATCGACATAAATTGCGAAGGTGTTTTGCTTCTTTCATCATCCATCCACCTCAAGTTCCAAGCGCTGTTTTCTAAGCGAGGCGGAAAGAATTGTACGTGACACCTGATTATACTCAGGTGGTATGAAAAATATTACCCGTCTGCGAAAAGGGTGTATTGCTATTTATTCTTTAGTGTTTTATCCAATCATGTTGGCATATCATTTATAGGTATATGATAAGACCTAATAACCACCCGAACAGAGGTTAGCCTGTTAGCTTGTGCTTCAGACTGGGGATGTTCATAGAAAATGAATGAATGAATAAAAATAACTTTATTTACATAGTTATGTAAATAAAGTGTCCTACACAATATGACATAAAAACAAATTAAAGAGCTAAAATTTAATGATAATAAAAATAGCGCAGTTTTGCAAAAAGCAGTTTCCAAGTGCTTCACAACAGGAGAAAATTCACACTAAAAATGTCACAAAAAGATGTTTACTAAGATTCTGTCGGAGAAGTGCACAATATTGGATACATTTCACAATGAAAATTATGTGCTAACTGTCACTTTTTTTCTGTATTGAGGACAAAATAAAGTCTAAACTTCCTATGATGACTTCTTTTTTACAACTTCCATTGCTGGGAGGGTCAGTGAAGTGAATAAGTGTTTATCTTTCGATTGCTTATGACTGTCTACCTGATTAGTAATTTTAGATGTCAATAACACGACGGTTCACCAGTACACATAACAGCAGCAGGATTGCTCTGTTTATGACTCAAACTGCACTTACTGTGGCTAAACTGAGTAACTGAACCAGTTTTGAAACAGCTGAAGTAGAAGCTGGGAGCTCACTTTACAGTCGCTGACTTGGCCACATTGTGTGTGCTGAGCTCTGGTATTTCTGCAGCCTGTAGCGCACTCAAACGCCTTTTCACCACACAACCTGTTCACCACAAAGAGCAGTCTGTAACCCAAAAACAAACATACTCTTACAGAATATTCCTGTATCTGATACCAACTATTCCGCTGTATACATTCACTCATCTTCAACCACTTCAATTGATGGTCACGGGGGTTGGAGCCTATCCCAGCAGTCATGGGGCATGAGGTGTGGTACACCCTGGAGAGGACGCTAGTCTGTTGCAGGGCTACATATACACAAACAAACATATACACACCCACACACACACCTACGGACAATTTAAAGTTTCAAATCCACCTAACCTGTATGTCTTTGGATGTGGGAGGAAGCCGGAGCACCTGGAGAGAACCCACGCAAACACGGGGAGAACATGCAAACTCCACACAGAAAGGCCACAGATGGGAATCAAACCCATGACCTTCTTGCTTCTTTTCATTGTTACGCAGATGATACCCAGCTTTATCTATCCATGAAGCCAGAGGACACACACCAATTAGCTAAACTGCAGGATTGTCTTACAGACACAAAGACATGGATGACCTCTGATTTCCTGCTTTTAAACTCAGATAAAACCGAAGTTATTGTACTTGGCCCCACAAATCTTAGAAACATGGTGTCTAACCAGATCCTTACTCTGGATGGCATTACCCTGACCTCTAGTAATACTGTGAGAAATCTTGGAGTCATTTTTGATCAGGATATGTCATTCAATGCGCATATTAAACAAATATGTAGGACTGCTTTTTTGCATTTGCGCAATATCTCTAAAATTAGAAAGGTCTTGTCTGAGTGATGCTGAAAAACTAATTCATGCATTTATTTCCTCTAGGCTGGACTATTGTAATTCATTATTATCAGGTTGTCCTAAAAGTTCCCTGAAAAGCCTTCAGTTAATTCAAAATGCTGCAGCTAGAGTACTGACGGGGACTAGAAGGAGAGAGCATATCTCACCCATATTGGCCTCTCTTCATTGGCTTCCTGTTAATTCTAGAATAGAATTTAAATTTCTTCTTCTTACTTATAAGGTTTTGAATAATCAGGTCCCATCTTATCTTAGGGACCTTATAGTACCATATCACCCCAATAGAGCGCTTCGCTCTCAGACTGCAGGCTTACTTGTAGTTCCTAGGGTTTGTAAGAGTAGAATGGGAGGCAGAGCCTTCAGCTTTCAGGCTCCTCTCCTGTGGAACCAGCTCCCAATTCAGATCAGGGAGACAGACACCCTCTCTACTTTTAAGATTAGGCTTAAAACTTTCCTTTTTGCTAAAGCTTATAGTTAGGGCTGGATCAGGTGACCCTGAACCATCCCTTAGTTATGCTGCTATAGACTTAGACTGCTGGGGGGTTCCCATGGTGCACTGTTTCTTTCTCTTTTTGCTCTGTATGCACCACTCTGCATTTGATCATTAGTGATTGATCTCTGCTCCCCTCCACAGCATGTCTTTTTCCTGGTTCTCTCCCTCAGCCCCAACCAGTCCCAGCAGGAGACCGCCCCTCCCTGAGCCTGGTTCTGCTGGAGGTTTCTTCCTGTTCAAAGGGAGTTTTTCCTTCCCACTGTCGCCAAGTCCTTGCTCACAGGGGGTCGTTTTGACCATTGGGGTTTTTCCGTAATTATTGTATGGCTTTGCCTTACAATATAAAGCGCCTTGGGGCAACTGTTTGTTGTGATTTGGCGCTATATAAATAAAATTGATTTGATTTGATTTGCTGTGAGGCAACAGTGCTAACCACTAAGCCACCATGCTGCTCTCTCCATATGCAGTTATTTTTAAATATATTCTCTTATTATTATAAAAATATTATTAGTATTGTGTCTGTCAAGGATGTAATAAAATCATCAGCGTTTATTTATTTATTTGTCTGTTTGACTTTTAGCAAGATTACATCAAAACTACTGTACAGATTCTGGCGAAATTTTCACCACAGATAAATATTAGACCAAGGAAGGATCCATTAAATTTTGGAGGTGATCCACATCTGGATCTGGATTCTGGATCAAGATTTACCTTTATAAATTCTATGAAGTATTACTCAAAACTACTTCACGGATTCTCATCAAATTTCCACCACAGATAGACATTAGGGCATGAAGGGCTCCACTGAATTTTGGAGGTGATCCAAATCCAAATTGGCGGATGTCAGAAATCTCTGATTGCTCTTGTTATTATTATTTTGTTCTATTTCCACCCAAATTGAAAGACAACTACAGCACATGACAATGTGCTCTATAATAGAGTATGTAATTTTCTTTTATTGTTTTACTTTCTTTTGTTATTATTTTTTTTAGCAAACCTAGTCATAGCAGTCAAGCCTCTTTGTTTGCAAGAAATCCTTTTTTTGGCAAATTGGAAAATGTTTTTGCTGTAATCCACATAAGAATCCATCATACACTCAAACAACAAAATAACACAAGCTTCCATTTTAACAATTTGCACATTAGTGGAACTCTAATCTATTTTACTGTTTTTTTTGTTTTTTTTTTTTGCTATGGGCGCACTGGGTTCTCTCCTTCAGTTGACAGCATAATGGTTTCTCTCCATTATAGTGAGTTTGTGAGCATTTTTCTTCTGTGGACAGTATTATTTTTACCTGGTTGTTTTGTGAAAACCATTGTATTCCTCAGTTTGAGATTATTAAAGGACACTTTAAAAAACAGGCCTGGGACTCTCACAGACAGTGTCCATCTTGTGAAAGGCCCCTAAAATGAGTCATACAACACTTTTTATACCTTGTGGGTGTTAACAGTGGGTGTGGTTTAGTCTCACATTTCTAATGTTACTGGCTCTCACCAACAGAGAGAGATCTCCCTGTTTCTGTAACTTGGACACATGATGAAATAAAACTCAACTTATATTTCTCAGAACTTCCAAACAAATAACACAAATACTTGATAGCTAACAAAAAATAAAGAATTAGCACAGATATTATCTAACAACAGTGTGATGGTTTCTCTCTGTTGTGATTATTCTGCGACTTTGTGGTTTTCTCACCATACTTAGGAAACCCATGTAAGCAGACCTCTTGGGCCACATACCATTCTGTTTTTATCCCCCATGATCCAGAAAAAGTGAAAAAAAAAAAAAAAAACAGGGATAAAACGGCGTACTCCGGCATGCCTCCTATCAGGCTGGCTCATAAAGTGCAGACCTGGCAACTGGCTGACTTATAAAATGCATACTTGGCCACCTGTTCGAAAATGAAAGTAAAGCTGCGCCTGGTTGTGTTCTCAGCCAGAACCGCTGCTTTTGCTTGAACACAAGTCTCAAGCTGTACTCAATGTGACTACCCCGCTTAAAGTGTATGAACATCACTGAAGCTGTTAAGTCTATGAACACCCGGAAGCAACCGCATAAGGACGGTGATTTGCCGAATCTGTAAAAGTGCATTTACACATAAGCAAGATGTGTTACGAATGTCATTTTTCTGTCATTCATGACACATTCCTGACATTCTTAACGTGACTTAACGCATCTGAATAGGTTTCTTAATAGTGCGTGTTGGTGCGTGATATTCTTGATATTCGTGGAGCATGTTTTTTCCTGTCAAAAAAATCTTCCATGAATGTCACACACCACCCTCATTTCGTCTCACGTCGTGGAGGTCGTAACTGAGTGTATTGCTCCGTCTTGATGAGTAGTGATCCTTAATAGAATGTGACAATGTTCGTAGTGGTTCCTGTGATGGTTCTTGGAGCCCAAACTGTCACGCGTTATTACGAAGTGACACAGAAACTGTCAAATTTTGACACAATTTGTAACGCGGCGTCACATTTCACTGCGCGCCACGACGAATCAGTTTTCTGTCACGTGCGCACAATTAAACTCGGCTCCAAATGTTGGTCCACAGTTCCTGCTGAAGCTCCTCAGGACGCTCCTGCAGGTGTTCCACCTGCTGTAACCGATGAGTGGGAGAACGAGTCTGAGCAACCAGAGGAGCGAGAGGAGACTCACGTGCAGCCAGACATCTCTGCACCTCCTCCAGTCTGGCGGAGGAAGAAGCGCGCGCACAGTTAAACCCTGCTGCACCGCATTCAGTTTGATTGCTGACACCAAGTCGGCTAAAAGTCAAATTTCAGTGCTCTTCAGCGCGCTCCTGCAGGTGTTCCACCTGCTGCATGTGCCTGATGTTTGGGAAAATGCGCCAGACGAGAGCCGCATGAAGCCACACATCTGGCTCTGTCCATCTCCTTCTCCTCCTCTCTGCACCACTCCATGGCACAGAGCCCAACTACGCATCCAGTCACAAAGTTCTTCTGAAAAACTGGAGCGATTTGAATTCGGTTGGATAAATATGGGTGTGTGTGTGGAGACAATTCACCTCATTCACAACGTGACAGAACTTAACGATGCGCTGTTACGCGCAATAGCGCGCTATAATGCGTAACAACGCGGAACACTATTCTTGACCGTGCGTAATGGTTCCTGATAATTCTCCGGCAACACGTGCCATTAATCGTAACACGTGGTAATAGGTTGCAGCAGTTCCTGAGGACACCTGACGCCTCTGCCCCGAATAATCACATTTGTGGTCAGCGGCCAAGAATGTGTACTTCATGGCATTCGTGACTTGTCGTTGTTATGTGTAAATGCAGCATAAAGTTTTCAACCAAATTTTTAATTTTTAATTTTTTTATTTATTTTAATTTTTTTCAAAAATTCACCCAGATTTCAAAACTGGTGCCCATGATGGCTCTAACTACTGAGTATAGTTTGATCAAGTTATTGTGATGCTTCAAAACGTGCCATGATTTGCTGTTCAGGATGAAACGGGAACGAATGGCCTTCTGTGGAGTAGGGGTATAAGTGAATGATTAATGTGGTGTTTTTTATAAGGCATGTGCTTGTTCATGTACCTTCTCTGAGACAACATTGTCATTAATCCTTCTTGCCTCCCCAATGTTCTTTGTCTGAACTCTTTTTGAGTCACTGGTACTGACCTCCACTGCTCTTTGACCTCAAACTAATCTGTCTGTTCTGGACAATTGTTTAAACATTTTGCTGCCTTTTTGCCTCCTTATTTATTTACTGTGAAGTTTTGTGTGAAGTGATATGCATTTTGCTTTCAGCTGTTTTACTGAATTTTTGTTCCCTTCTTGTAGCCATATTGTTGAGCTTGTTTTTGTGTTTTGCATTGTTGGTTCTTTGTGCTTTCCTGTTCAGACAGTAACAGTGTACCTTAAAATGAATTAAAATTAACATTAAAATAAACCTTAAAATTATTCACTACCTTGGGCGTTTACACATTTTAACTTGTTTATTCCATTTTGAACACAAAAAGTAATTCAGGCTTCTCTATATTTAAATTTTCAAAAATTATCCTCCTTGAACTCAAACTAAAAGCAAATCTCGACAACTTGATATAAATTAAATAGAAATATCAAAGCCAAGATTGCGGGTTGCATAAGTAATGGCACTCATTAGTACAACAAAAGCAAATAATCTCTTTTACCGCAAGTTTACTTTAGACAAGTCAGAGGATTGTTTCATGAACATTTCCAAGTCACTGAATATGTTCTGGACTTTATTTACATTTCTTACTAAGAAATATAAACAGTGTGGTACTCCATGGTAAATCTGTGTGGAGTAGAGAGTTCTGAAGAACTGAGTGACCATGCAAAAAGGAGACAACTGCGGGAAGCCACCAAGACACACAAAACAACTCTGAAAGCATTACATTTTTCTCTGGCTGTAATTTGAAACATAATGGTAAAAAGAATTAATGCACTGTAAATGAAACACAATGGCAAATGGTATGAATAATCCATGTCACGTGACATACAAGCCACCAAACAAATGGCAAGGATCCACTCAGCCATTATATAACTGCAAATACAGTATCCTCAGTTAGATTGGTGGCAGCAGTGGGATATTTTTATGCTTCTATGTCCATTGAAGAATAATTGTGTCAGTCCGATTAGGCTTTTAGCAAGAGCCTAGCTCATCAAGCTCCACTTAGCTTAGCTTTGTTAAGAATGCAGCTAAACCTTGTGCCGTGTCTCACGGGAGAATGTTATCATAACAGATAAGTCAGACAGACAGTGTGAAATAGCAGTGAAAGTGATAGTGGGAGGCATCAGAAGCATGGGCGCAATTTGGTGGGGGATAGGGGGGACATGTCCCCCCCACCTTTTCAACCAGGGGGGACAGAATATGGTATGTCCCCCCCACCGTCTGACATATATGTGTGTACTTGAAACATGCTATGCCTGTTATATGGCTGGGGGGGCCTGGCTGCCGGTTTGTTGCTGTCTTTTGGTTTTCCTCCCAGGTGGCGTGCGTTTGGGACTGAGTGGCTGTGTTGCTGAGGCTGCCAGGACCTCACCCTGATCACCTGCGACTCGTCAGGACTCACAGCTGTGGTGCATCTGGATGGATTGGAACATGTTGGCATTTAAGACTGGAGTGCACAGTGTTTGTTTGCCAGAGACTCGACCTTGTGACCAGACGGGTGAGATCGTCGTCTTGGGAGCCATCTCATCAGCAGCGGATGCTGAGAACGTCCAGGTTTGATGCAGTCTGTGAAAGAGGAGGGGGTGAGGTCTCACGCTCGTCAGCACACTTCCTGAGGTACGTTAGATTTTGTGACTAACAGTTATACAGTCAGTAAATGTGGTGTCCCTCACACCTTATTGTATTGAGCTGTTTGTTAGTCATGTATCAGCTTTCACTGCAGTGGAGTTTTGTGAACTGATTGTTCCATGCCTGCAGGTTGGGAAGCTGATCAGTAATCAAGCCAGGAAGTGTTTGCTGTTTGTACACCTTTAAGTGTTCTGTGTGTAGAGTGTGGACTCACATAATGGTTCCTTCTTTCACAGACTCGGTTGTTGCGGCCACCTGGGGGGTGTCGGCGGGGTCCTTGGGTCCGAAACAGCTTCTGGCTCCGGACCATTAGCGCTGCTGGGAGCGCACCACGCCAGGCCGCACCTTTTTGTTATTATATTATCACTGTTATGTATTAAATTCAGTTAGCCTTTGTACCGGGCTCTGCTTATTTCACACTGGGTCCTTCAAACGCTGGTCGGTTCTCCGAGCTGCGTCCGACACATAACAATGCCAGTCTTATGTGCAAACCATGTCAGTCTTATGTACAAAACCATGTCAGAATAGTATCTTTGTTTCTGCAAGTTTGTATTTTTAGCAGCATTGACTTGTTTACAACACCTGTTTCTTGTTTGTCACATTCGGAATTTTCTGGGACTGCATTTGCCAAGATTTGAAGCCAAAAATAGTTGCCTCTAGGGACTAGTGTCTACACATAAGTATCAATGGACCATATGCTAATTTACTAAATTCTGAAAGTTAGAAAAGGAAATCAGAAAAGCTATCTGGGACCTCAGAAAGCCCATCTGCAATTATTGCTTGATCTCCAAAATCAGTCTATGCAAGCAAAATTATGTTCAGTATGAGTGTTGTCATTAGTGCCACTTCGAACATTAAATTCATGATAAGTAATTTATCCTAAACTTATGATCTGTTGTTTTTCCAAACTTATGCAAAAACAAATCTTGAGAAAAAAAAATACAGTATGCGATAGTTAATAATTATTAAGAGCCTGTTCTTTCATATTTATGAAGACATTTTACCACATTGCAGTTGTTTTTTAATGAGAACTCAACCTATCATTCTTTTTGAGTACTACACATGTGGTGATACCTTATTTACACCAGGATGTTAATAAAATCAATGCTGGTTATTCTCAGAATAAAGTACTTATATCCACAGTTTCAAATTGCATAAGTCAAATGGTGTCCATTTTATGGTCTTCTCAAAACATTAAAATTACTGTTCTGGATGCTCAGAATGCATCTGAGCTTATCTAGAAACCGTTGGCTTCTGGGGGCCTAAAGCGGCCCCCAGACCCCCAGCCAAAGCACCTCGTTCTATTGGCGACCTGAAGCTGGCCAACGACCTGAACGTCTTCTATTCACGCTTTGAAGACAAGGACTCACACCTCCCCACCCCCCACACAACTGGATATTCAAACACCATGGACCTCCCCCCTCTCTCCACTGCCCTCCCCCCGTTGCCCTCTCCGTCCAAGAGGAGGACGTGAGAAGACACTTCAAAAGGCTGAATCCATGTAAGGCCCCGGGTCCAGACTGTGTCTCTCCTGCCACAATGAGACACTGTGCTGATGAGCTGACCCCAGTCTTCACGGGGATCTTCAACACCTCCCTGGAGTCATGTCATGTTCCAGTCTGTTTCAAGTCCTCCATCATATTTCCAGTCCCCAAGAAACCACGCATCACTGGACTTAATGACTACAGGCCTGTGGCTCTCACGTCTGTAGTCATGAAGACCTTCGAATGCCTGGTTTTATCCCACCTGAAGTCCATCACCGACCCCCTCCTGGACGCCCTGCAGTTTGCCTACAGAGCCAACAGGTCTGTAGATGACGCCATAAACCTGGCCCTGCACTCCATCCTGCAGCACCTGGACTCCCCAGGAACCTATGCTAGGATCCTGTTTGTGGACTTCAGCTCTGCATTCAACACCATCCTTCCGGCTTTTCTCCAGGACAAGCTTTCTCTGCTCCACGTGCCCGACTCCACCTGCAGGTGGATCACAGACTTCCTGACAGACCGGAGTCAGCATGTGAGGCTGGGAAAGAATGTCTCGAACACTCGGGCTCTCAGCACAGGCTCTCCACAGGGCTATGTCCTTTCCCCTCTGCTCTTCTACCTGTACACTAACTGCTGCACCTCCAGACATGACTCCGTAAAGCTCATCAAGTTTGCGGATGACACCACCCTCATCAGACTCATTTCAGATGGGGATGAGTCTGCCTACAAGAGGGAGGTGGACCGGCTGGTGACCTGGTGTAGCAGCAACAACTTGGAGCTCAACGCCCAGAAAACAGTGGAGATGATCGTGGACTTCAGGAAAGCCACAGCCCCTCTGCCCTCCCTCGCCCTCACCAACAGCCCCATCACCACTGTGGACTGTCACCGCTTCCTTGGCACCACCATCACCCAGGACCTCAAGTGGGAGTCAACCATCAGCTCCCTCATCAAGAAGGCCCAGCAGAGGATGTACTTCCTGCGGCAGCTGAAGAAGGCCAAGCTGCCTGTCCAGCTGATGGTGCAGTTCTACACGGCCATCATCGAGTCCATCCTCTGCTCCTCCATCACGGTGTGGTACGCCGGGGCCACAGCCAGGGACAGACACAGACTGCAGCGCATTGCGGCCTCTGCTGAGAAGGTGATCGGCTGTAGCTTCCATCTCTCCACGACCTGCACGTCTCCAGGACTCTGGGCCGAGCAGGTCGGATAACAGCCGACCCTTCTCACCCTGCACACAGTCAATTCAAACCACTCCCCTCGGGCAGGAGGCTACGGTCCATCCGGACCAGAACCTCCCGCCATAAGAACAGTTAGACTCATGAACTCGTCATAACTCAGTCACCTTAACCTTAACTCTGTCACTTTATCATTTTATCATGGGTCACTTTAGACAATGTACTTTGGTTTTAATTGGACTCCTCCCACTGCACTGTTTTTTTTCTGTTTCTCTTACTTTCTGTTTTTCTGTTGCACACAGCCTTTCATATTTCATATGTCATTTTTTATCTTATATTTTGTCTTATTTTGGCACATATTGTATATTTTATCTTAGCATTTTATATTGCTCTCTGTTTAATGTTGCACCATTATATCGAAGCAAATTCCTAGTCTGTGAATCCTGTTCATTGGCAATGGCAATAAACTTCTTCTGATTCTGATTCTGATTCTATGGGCTTGGGCCCTGCCGGCCTCGCACTTTGTCCCCCCCCAATTTCTAGTTCTAAATTGCGTCCTTGATCAGAACTGATTATGAGTATGAGCTAGCTAAGATTCTGTCCACATGGCTAACCAAGGCTGTGGGATAGCCTGCCAGCAACTGTTCCTGCTGATTATGCTGTTGTCGAGGAGAAATGACAGGATGCTTTTGGACAAAGACATTTTCTGGACTGTTTCAGAGCTAACCTGTCTACCCATCTCCATGTCCCAGGGGAGAGCTTAAAGGTGTACGTTGCAGAAATAAGCTAACATGTACATAAAGCATTTTGTGGCTATGAAGATACAGCTCAGAGGGAGAGTAAATTTCAAAGGATTTCTGGCTTTGCCCAAACCAGCTCTGCATGCCAAATGGGGTTACTTATTTGGAAGAAGCTCTGGTCATTGCCTGATGTGATGTGGTCAGAGAAATGCTAAAGACGGACCAAGTAAACACATCGCCATTCACTGAAGCCCCCTATTGGTAGTGGTGGCAGCGATAATGATGCCACGATGATATATTTCCGAACCAGTGGAGGTGGTTTGTACAGAACTATGGACAGACAGAGTGAGGACATAAGAGAAATGAGGCTGGAGATGAGAAAAATGGCAAAGGAAAATAACCAGATCTGTTCCAGTGGGTGCAGAGATGAATGGAAAGGAACTCCCCTAGTGAATGGAGGTCATTGTCAGGACACTAGGGTAACAGAACAGAGAGGGAGCTCATGTTACTGTGCTTGGCATGAACGGGTGAAGCTCCTAAGAAAGAGAAAATGGTCATGCAGTCAGGCCAGCTGACTGGCTGCCAAACACAGTAATGTCAGGGTGCTCATGTTACTGTGTTTGACATGAATGGGTGAAGCTCATGAGGAAGGCGGTATATTGTGAGAATTTCCAGAGGTCCCTTTAATGATGACACACCATGACAACAGGAAGTGCATTGTTTTCTTCCCTGGTTAGATCCTTCTAACCAGATGGAAAATGAGATGTAGCTGATGTTGCTGTGCAAACACCAGCTACAGCCCCTCTGGGCCCTTCAGTGGGTGAAATAGCTATGATCAACATTTGACAGAGAGCTGTGGGCCATGGTGTGAACTGTGCATCAGTTCAGACATTAAATTGGTTCAGCTTCATTCACCATCATAACAGACCTTAAACCACTATTGGACCTTTGTGACATGTCTGTTGACAAGGATCCCACAAACAGAGTGAGATAATCTTGCAACGGGATGCTTTCAAATGGGTCATACGGCACGATCAAGGGCAATGGCATACTTGCGCTCTTGATCCCTCCCGATGTCAGAATTCTGAAACTGTCATGCTCAGTGAGACCTCACAGGAAACTCATACCCAGATGAACATGTGGACTTGGAAGCAAGTGCTCCCAGACCAACATTCTTATTCGGTCTTCCGGTAATTTATGTATATTCTGATTCATGAATATTCTTGAGTTAACCAGTCATTTCTCTTGGAAACTGATATGCCCTAAAGATGGAAGATTATTTTGTGAAATTTGTATGCTTTTCTAAACCAAACAGCCTAATTGGTAGTATGCAGAAAGTGAGAATCTCAAAAATCAGGAAGGTATCCAGAGTAGAGCTTGTGCTTCCTCACATCGAAAGGAGCCAGCTGAAGTGGTTTGAGCATCTTTTTAGGATGCCCCCTGGTTGTCTCGCTAGGGAGTTCTTCTCGGCGACGACCCAGGACTTGTTGAATAGGTCATATTTCACAGCTGTCTTGGGAACAACTGAGGAACCTTCAAGAAGGGTTACAGTAGAGAAGATAGAAAAAATGTGGGTGGAGCTGGTTGGTCTGCATAGACAGAAGAATATGACTGAATGAATGACAAACAGTAGCACGGTGTTTGCGTGAAGATTATGTACTCATACATGGTATTCCTTAAATAGTGCATAGTGATCAAGACAAGGACTTAGAGGCCAATACTGTTCAGAGACTGTCAAGTTTTGTGGTTTAAGAAAACACGCATCACACAATATAACCCAAATCCCACGGCATGAGTGAGCAATTTAATCAGTCTCGTATTGACCAGCTGGCTTGCTTGCCTGTTGTGGTGGTGAGTCATATTATACAAATAATGAAAGTTTATGAGTTCAATGGTACGACTATTTCATGAGGTGAAAGTTGGAATGTACTTAAAAATAGGCAAAGCCAAGTTAAATGGTATGTTCCATCTTTCACCTAATTAAATATTTTCCATTGAAAGAATGAAAAAAAAACATTCATTATTTGTTTTATATAACAGCAAAAATAGATCTTTGTCATTTGATATTTTATTAGTTTCTAAACAGCAGAAAAGGGACTTACATTTTGGTGTTCGTCACTGGTGCTTAACAGTCCAAAATGAACTTTAAATAGGAGTCCAAAATTGTTCTAAGTCAACTTGCAAAAAACAATCCTGACGATGTAGTTGACGACACAGTGCACTGACTTTGTGTACAGATTGCCATCTGCACTTTCCTTTTTTTTTCAGAGAAAAATCACATCAGAAATTTGTCCAGCTTTTCATCCTAACAGCTCTTCATGCCTCCAGACAGTTGTGGTGGATTTATTTTTTTGTGTTAGAATGCTGTTCCTGGAGGGCCCCAGACCTGCATGTTTTCTAACTCTCCCTCTTCCACTCCAAGGCAATTAACTCTATCAGGTGTACTCAGCCAGTCAAAGACCTGGAAGACACCACTTCTAAAAAAGTAATAATAATACAGGTGTGACTTGGAAAACATACAGGGGCAGGGGGCTCTCCAAAAACAGGGTTGGTGACCCCTGTGTTTTGTCATCACTCAATCACAAATACTGACCATTATGAACTTTTGTTCAAATCTGTATCTCAGGGGTCACCAAAAAACAAGCATATCATCTAATTATTGTTTCTGGCAAGAAATATTTAGAAATTATTTTTGTTCATATCACACACCCCTATTCTATGCAAGTTCACATTTTAGAAAAATGTGTCTTTTGAGGAAATTTCAATGTCTTCTTCTAGTCCCCTGTTGATTACCTTTTTTTATTTCGTTTGCAGCAATTTTTATAAAAATGAGATTTCTCTCATAAGTTGTAGTTGTCAAAGTAAAGTAGAACACTTCGAGGCTCGACAAGTTAAAGCAATTTCACTGATTTAGAGATTCCAGAGTCAGACAGTTACACTCTTTATGACTAACACGTTAACTTCAGTTGAGTTTCAAGGCAACTACATTTTTTAAACCTTTGCTGTGCCCAGGGATAATAATTATTTGAATTCAGAGAAGATATAAAATGCCTCAGCTTTATTCGCCACCCTTATGTACATAGACTCGATTGGAACAAACACACGTGGAATTATTCCTTTATTAAAACCACATGCACCTATAATACTAAAAAAAAACATTAGTGGCCATTGATGCTCTGCAATTTTAATGACTTACACAAGGACTGAAGTCTTACTTAACCAAGTGGGCAGCCAGAGATTAGCAGCTTGAATTCAAACAGGAAACCTCCTCATACCCAAATCACCTAACCAGCACACCCAACCATCCTTTTTTCCACACACACAGCAGAGGAACAAGGTCTCCATCAGAAGCCGGCCTCTTTGTGAAGCATAACAAAAGTTCTGGACGGGGGGAGGGAAGCAGCATTTCAAATCACACCAGCTGTCAGGAAGGTTCAAAGAAGGTTCAGAGAAGAGTCACGCTTCCTTTTGATGTGAGGTCCTGCTGCAAACATAACCCAGACTCCACTTGACGTTTCTCTGACTGTATGTTGTCTCCTCGTATGATGGGTCAGAACTCGGATTTTCCCAGCTGATGACAAGTTTACGCGTTCTTTTGGACATGCCTTTGACTGTTTCAATAAAATATCACAAACAACACTGGCCATCTTTCATCCTCCAGATTGCATTTCCCCAGTGCTGGTAACAGTGAAGGGCTTGGACAGCAAAAATGCAGATGAGTGGGTGAATCAGTGAGTGAACAATGGGTGGGTTACTGCAATCACTGCAAATTATACCTCAGAAACAAGAATGTTATCTTATTAGTCACCAAATTAAAAGAATATGCATGAGGACAGTGGCTTAGTGGGTAGCACGGTTGCCTCAGTTGTTGCAGGTTCTCTACTGACCTGTTTTTTTTTCTGTGTTAAGTTTGCATGTTCTTTCCGCGTTTGCCTTGGATCCATCCGGGTGGTCTGACTACCTCCCACTTCCAACGATGTGCAGGTTAGGTGAACTGGAATCTCCAAATTGACCACAGGTGTCAAAGCATTTTCTTGAGGACAAATGTTTTTGCATCCGGTGAACTTTGATGTGCCAGATCAACTGAGAATCAAACATTGTTTTGCCTTTGTAATATCCAACAGATGTGTCAACCACCTGCTCTTCCTGAGTTCTCAGTGCGCAGAGCTACTTTGTGCCCCTAGGGTGAATAAAAAGTCTGTGGGCCACTCAGCTTTCTCTTATCGTGCCCATGTTTTGTGGAGTGATCTCCCTGCATCAATAAAACAGTCTGATGCTGTAGAGACGTTCATGTCCAGATGTAAGGCACATTTATTCTCCCTTTCGTATGGCGAGCATATTGGCATAGTATGGTACTATGCTTCCTACCCTTTTAAATTAATTTTATTTGTAAACAGAGCGGGTCTCAGCCTCAACTTTGTCGAAAGTCTGTGTCTACGATCACTTTAGTATTTATTCTGCTTTCTTGTTGCTTAATGCTAATGAATTATACCGTAAGTGTAGTTTTCTGGCCGACTGATTCTGTTTTCTTTTTCTCTCTGTCCGAGATGCGGTTGGATCCACATGCTGGATTGGAGGATTTCTGTGGTGGACACGGGATCGACCCTGCTATAGGAACAGATGCAATGAGTGGCTCGATGTCCCCCCTCCCAAACTCCCCCCGACGGTGAACTGGATACCTGCATGGACTCAATTGTTGAGTTGTGTTCTGTATTGTAAACCTTTTTGGTAGAATTGCCTAAGCAGAGGGTCACCCCTTTGAATCTGGTCTGCTTGAGGTTTCATCCTCAATTTCATCAGAGGGAGTTTTTCCTTACCACTGTCACCTGTGTGCTTGCTATAGGGGTTGGTAAGGTTAGACCTTACTTGTGTGAAGCACCGTGAGGCAGCTTTGATGTGATTTGTGCTATATAAACTAAACTGCTGTATGATTAGTGGATGCTGGAAAATTATGAACTGTGGTTGAACTGGGCAGCATGGTGTCTCAATTGTTGGCACTGTTGCCTCACAGCAAGAAGGCCATGGGATCGCTTCCCACTTGGGGCATTTCTGTGTGGAATTTGTATCTTCTCCTCGTGTTTGCGTGGGTTCCCTCCATTCCTCAAGCTTTCTCCCACATCCAAAGAGAGATATGTTAGGTGAATTGGAAACATTAATTTGACCATAGGTGTGCTTGTGTTTGTCTGTCTAAGTGGCCCTGCTATAGACTGACATCCTGTTAGGGTGTACCCTGCCTCATGCCCTATGATTGCCGTGATAGGCTCCAGCCCCCTGTGACCCTTGAATGGAGTAAGTGGGTATCCAAAATGAATGAATGTGGTTGAACTGTCTGCCCTCTGCTGAATACTGTGCACACTGTGGGCTTGTTGGTGCGCTCCTGCCTTCAGAGCCTGCTTTCATGTTAGTGTCAACTGACATGTTATGCTAGTAACTAGAGGGAGAAACATGATGCCCACTTCATAGGCAAATACAGGAAGAAATATACAGCTACACAGGATTGTACAACCAGAATTAAAGAATGGATAGAACATGGTCATCAAATAAGTAGCAGCAACAAGGATATAAACATGATGACCAATATGTGGGCAAATACTTGGAACAAACAAACAAAAATAATAATATGGGGATTTAGAGATGGAATTAAACAATGGATACAATGTTGTCAGCTTAAAGTTACATTATCAACTGCAATGACAAGCATTCACACTACATGGGCAAATATGGGAAGAAATATACAAATAAATGGGAATGTACACCAAGAATTAAGGAACGGACAGAACGTCGTCAGCTAACAAGTAATACTAGTAATCTCAGGAAGAACGATGATGCCCAGTACATGGCCAAATTCAGGATGAAAATTTCAGCAGAATGGGAATTCATAACTGGTATTAAAGAATGGATACAGCATGCAGCTGGGGATGAGTTCAAGGATTTTTGTCGGTACTGCAAACTAGTAACAAAGGTTTGCTAAGGTCTCATAGCCTTTGCAACACCTGTGTATGAGAACTTTGTTTTGGAGTCTGTATCAAAAGGGCCATGTGCTGTGCTAAATGGGGCCTCATAACATCACAAAATGTTTTGAAAAAATGTTTCACAACATTCCCTCTCAACATAATAAAATGCAAGTGAGTGAATGTCTATGGTAAACACAGTGTCTGTCCATAGCTGCATCCGTCTCTAGGGGCAGTTGTCTACTTTTCATGTGATTCCATTCTTTTCCAGTTTATCAAAAATCATTGAGAATCTCATTTATTCTTTGTCCTTTAAGAATTAATTGTAAAGCATAAGTTGGCTCTATGGTAGTCAAGGAAACAGAAAAAAAATAACTGTTTTAGTTATGCCCGTCCACACAAAGCTGGGCAGTGCTGTTCTGCACCTGAATGTGTTTGACCATCCTGAATTATGTGGATGACAAACAGTTCACAAATGATCCATGGGAGTGTGGGTGCATTTATTTATTTATTTTTTTTTGCGTTTTGCTGGACTGAAGATGGATGTTGGATTAGGCTGTATCATGAATCATATCAGTGTTTTTTTTTTTTTTCAGTGTCATTTTTGAGACATGAACAACTAAGCCAGTTTGTTGAAAGCTTCTCCTGTCAAGTCCACAGGGAATACTACATTTTCTTGAGGATTAACGTACAAATTTTAAAGCCATTACTGACTGAATAAACCCCATGTTTACAGAATTTTCTTTTAATTTTGTTTTGCAAAAATAACGACTTTGCTAATTAGTTGAGTCATACTAAAAAATGTCCACATACAAAAGTATTGGAACACTTGGTAATTCACACATTTTAATTTGTTTATGCTATTTCAAATACAAATTATATATATATATATATATATATATATATATATATATATATATACACACACATTTCTAAAATTATCTTCCTTAAACTCAAACTGAAAGCAAATCTCTGCATCTTGATATAAATTAATTAAAAAAAAAAAGCCAAGATGACAGCTTGCATAAGTAATGGAACAGTTTGTTATAATACCTAACCCATCCATCCATCCATCCATTTTCTTCCGCTTTATCCGGAGTAGGGTCGCGGGGGCAGCAGCTCAAGCAAAGCCGCCCAGACCTCCCGATCCACACACACCTCCCCCAGCTCCTCCGGGGGAACCCCAAGGCGTTCCCAAGCCAGCCGAGAGATGTAGTCCCTCTAGCGTGTACTGGGTCTTCCCCTGGGACCTCCTCCCAGTGGGACGTGCCCGGAACACCTCTCCAGCGAGGCGTCCTGGGGGCATCCGGAAAAGATGCCCGAGCCACCTCAACTGACTCCTTTCGACATGGAGGATCAGCAGCTCAACTCCGAGCTCTTCCCAAGTGACCGAGCTCCTCACCCTATCTCTAAGGGAGCGCCCAGCCACCCTGTGGAGGAAACTCATCTCGGCCGCTTGTACTCGCGATCTTGTTCTTTCGGTCATGCGCCAAATCTCATGACCATAGGTGAGGATTGGAACGTAGATCGATCAGTAAATCGAGAGCTTTGCCCCCCTACTCAGCTCTCTCTTCACCACGACGGTCCGATACAGCGACCGCGTCACTGCAGATGCTGCACCGATCCGTCTATCGATCTCACGCTCCATCCGTCCCTCACTCGTGAACAAGACCCCAGGATACTTAAACTCCTCCACTTGAGGCAAGGAATGCATCTGCATTTATACAGCTTTATAGCCATGGTTAGTGGTTGGGTAAAGCCATTTATTGTCAAACAACTGTTTACTCCTTTTAAATCAAAATGACACCAGAAACTACCCAAAATTACCCTGATCAGAAGTTTATATATCCCTGTTCTTAATACTGTGTATTGTCCCCCTTTAACATCAGTAACAGCTTGGAGTCTTTTGTGGTGGTTGTGGGTGAAGCTCTCTGATGATGAAGCTGCCACTGAATCTGTCTTGGACTTTATTTAGGGCCCCTTCACACATAGTACAAATGTGGTCAAATTGCGCATAAAGCAGGAATCGTATGCAAAACCTGTAAAATCATAGCTGCCTCTAATGCTTCGTACACCTGTTGCTACAACTATTTGCTATTTGTGCACACCAGTGGCTGAAATTCAGAGTGTGGCTGTGAGAGACCATTTGAGCCCTCTCACGGCAGGTGTCGGCCACATCTAACACCGCTGGTTTGGCACTTAGAAAATGTATGGCCATTTGCATTGTTAAACAAATTTCACATCCACCTCAAAAGTGATCATCTGCTGACTGTTTTTGTGCTAAGTGCCCCCACAAGTGTGGCATGAAAGCAACACACGTGGTCTGCATGTGTATTGCAAATGTGTGCATGTGTCGCGCTGCCCCCTTGTGTGTGTGTCGCGCTTGCATAAAGTATATGCTGCACAGATATGATGACATGGGGGCCGGACAGGTTGGTCAGAGCGCACACAGCACTGCAAGGTGCCTGCCAGCTGCTGACCACAGACTCACATCACACAGACACAGTGACATGTTAGTGTATGTGCTGGGCGGACAGGAGCAGCTGTGGAGATCTGTGGTTCTGGATGTCTCAGCTGGAAAATATGTACCATGTTTGGGCGAACATGAACTAACAGCTGTCCACTGTGATGCGTGTGTGTCTGCTTGTTGTCCTCATGTTGAAATACATTAAATCATATCTCTTTTGCAACAGGCTGGAGAGCGCGCACATTGAATGTCAATGTCAGGACCATATGACAAGCCAACAGTGTGACAAATAAAAATGATGCAAGTTATTGGTTGAAATAAAAGCATTAATAAATGAAATAGTTTTCAATCAATCAATCAATCAACTTTTTTCTTGTATAGCGCCAAATCACAACAAACAGTTGCCCCAAGGCGCTCCACATTGCAAGGCAAGGCCATACAATAATTATGAAACACAGTCTACGTCTAAAGCAACATAACCAAGGGATGGTCCAGGGTCACCCGATCCAGCCCTAACTATAAGCCTTAGCGAAAAGGAAAGTTTTAAGCCTAATCTTAAAAGTAGAGAGGGTATCTGTCTCCCTGATCTGAATTGGGAGCTGGTTCCACAGGAGAGGAGCCTGAAAGCTGAAGGCTCTGCCTCCCATTCTACTCTTACAAACCCTAGGAACTACAAGTAAGCCCGCAGTCTGAGAGCGAAGCGCTCTAATGGGGTAATATGGTACTATGAGGTCCCTAAGATAAGATGGGACCTGATTATTCAAAACCTTATAAGTAAGAAGAAGAATTTTAAATTCTATTCTAGCATTAACAGGAAGCCAATGAAGGGAGGCCAACACGGGTGAGATATGCTCTCTCCTGCTAGTCCCCGTCAGTACTCTAGCTGCAGCATTCTGAACCAACTGAAGGCTTTTTAGGGAACTTTTAGGACAACCTGATAATAATGAATTACAATAGTCCAGCCTAGAGGAAACAAATGCATGAATTAGTTTTTCAGCATCACTCTGAGACAAGACCTTTCTGATTTTAGAGATATTGCGTAAATGCAAAAAGGCAGTCCTACATATTTGTTTAATATGCGCTTTGAATGACATATCCTGATCAAAAATAACTCCAAGATTTCTCACAGTATTACTAGAGATCAGGGAAATGCCATCCAGAGTAACGATCTGGTTAGACACCATGCTTCTAAGATTTGTGGGGCCAAGTACAATAACTTCAGTTTTATCTGAGTTTAAAAGCAGGAAATTAGAGGTCATCCATGTCTTTATGTCTGTAAGACAATCCTGCAGTTTAGCTAATTGGTGCGTATCCTCTGGCTTCATGGATAGATAAAGCTGGGTATCATCTGCGTAACAATGAAAATTTAAGCAATACCGTCTAATAATACTGCCCAAGGGAAGCATGTATAAAGTGAATAAAATTGGTCCTAGCACAGAACCTTGTGGAACTCCATAATTAACTTTAGTCTGTGAAGAAGATTCCCCATTTACATGAACAAACTGTAATCTATTAGACAAATATGATTCAAACCACCGCAGCGCAATGCCTTTAATACCTATGACCTATACCTTTTGACTGTAATGAATGTTTGGTCTCCAAAGTAAAGGTCAAACAAGGTCAATGTACTTTGGATTCTATGACTTGTCACATATGTTACCCTGTAACATGATCATGAAGCATGACAGATGGTGCAAACTATTCCTTTTTAGAACTCTATTAACAAAACAATAATTTGCATCTTTTTTTTTTTACTGAAATTGGAGCAGCTTTATTGTACAAACTGTCACCATTTTTTTGCTGTTTTTACCCCATAACATTCAGTTATAGTGAGTCCAAACTATACCTTTTTGGAATCATTATGATCAGACAAACAATAGTACTTTTCAACTATGTTGAAAACTAAACTATAGTTTTACAGTTTAACTCTCTGGGGCCGATGTTGTCATATACGACAGCAAAGACCAAGCTTTACTAAATTATAAATAACTTTTGAATGATGTGAAATAGAAACTTACTTTTTTATTTGCTGAAAAGTTAACTCCGCAGACTTTCGAGCCAGCCATCGGCCATCTTTGTACTCCTCATAGAAGTTGTGTGATGACGTGTGCAATGTGAGTGTCCAATCGGAATTGGTTCACCGTCACATGGTTTTCCAAAATCCAATCGTAGGGCAGATTTACCTCACGTGAAAAGCCAAAGATCATTTTCAGGAGTGATATGTTACTAGTTGGCCCATTTGAATAGCCCCCTGGGTGCTCCAATGAGTACATACTATTAGTACATACTCAGTGTGCCCTGTGCCATTACGCACAGTGATCAGTGAAAGCAGGAGCACACGGAGAGCCTCTGATGACAATCTCACATGCTCAAACAAAGAGTGTGTAACTATCAGGATTGCTCCACTAGTTTGCATGTGAATGTTACTGGATAACTCTGTTGCTTTCTCTGCGTAAAGCACTGTTTACCATATCAGTGGACAACAAAACGCATAGACCATTTTGTATATATTGTTCAAAATGTACATTTGTGTTTATTGGTTGAACCTTTTTGTTGTACAGTCTTTCACACAACACCTCAAATTACCTTTATAAAGTGTCAAAACAGTTGTTTATTATAGTTTGCTGTGTGTTAAAATTATTTTTTGCTTTATTTTTTCCTTGCCTATTTTTGATTGTAAACCTTTATTACACTTATAAAACACAACAAAAACATATATATTCTGAAAGCACAGGTTGTCCTGAAAAAAGAGATATAAAACTTGATTGTGGGATGCAGGGAGAGCTGTTAACAGCAATAATAAAACATTTATGCCAGGCGAGTGAACTGTACAAAAAATGCCCTCGGACCCCAGAGGGTTAACCTCTGTGTAATTCTTCACTGACACCTAGCTGGCTACTGCTACCACCCTGGGATGGTTATCATGCATTTTTGTGTAGGCCATGGTACACTGAGGCTGAGGCTGGATTGTAAGTGTCATTTTGTCACTTTATGTGGTACTGATTAGGTCAAAATTGATGACTGGCTCATAGACTATTACATCTTTCCATAGGGAATTTTCAGGTTTTCCCAGAGAGCAGCCTGGTCAACAGTATCAACAGAAACAAATGCCTTGCAAAAATCAACGTCACTTGCAGAGCCTAGATTTTCTGTTAGCAACCTCAACTCTGTCTTCCAGTGTCCAAGTACTAGTTTGCAAACAGTGCCTCATATCACACCCAGACATTAACAGAAGAGAATTGCTAATGTCACACTTAACCACCACAAGTAAGACCATATCTCAGATTAACAAGAGACTGCTGATTGCTGACACTGTTGATATGTGTGTTCCCCTGAATAATCTGCTTATTTCTTTCAGAAGAAGATAGACAGATGCCGGTTATGTGCTTACAGCGGTGACGCAAAAACCAAACTACTTAACGAGGCCAAAGTGTCCTTGCTGCAGCAGAGCAGCATGGGTAAACAAATGCATCGTGTTTCAGCTAAATGGGGCCAACTCTCAGAGGAACAGGATGAATCACAACAACTCAGAGTCCATGGAATTCATTTGAATTTGGTTGCTTTATGTGTGTTCACTCCATGAAAAAGAAAGAGTGAAAAAATACTCTATGTAAGGATGTACAATATTACATTTCTACAAATGTCCATGCTGTATCAGTCCCTGCATTTTTTTTCTTCAACATACACACAGTACTAAACACGTGTCTTAGGCTGTCCCAGTATGAAGCTTGAAATTCTGACACCGAGGGAAGCATCATGAGTCCAAAATGACCAGCTGTGACTTTGCTTGCACAGTTTGTCTGTTACCTTCATGTGTCTGAAATTTGACTGAATGATTCACTTTATATTCGTGGGTCCAGATTTAGTAAGAAATATTTTCCAATTTGAGTCATAAACAACATGCAGACACATCAATGGGATTGAGAAAGTGTTCCCACTTTCTCAATCCCATAGATGTGTGGGAGATAGATGGGCAGATATGTTTATTTTTCCTAAAGACTGATTTTCTGTCAAAATGCACATTACTGAGCACATTTCAAACACTTAATGAATAGCATAAAATGGGTGATGCATTCCCTGCATGTGCCCACAATACTGCTCTGTAAGAGTGTGATAACCATTTCAAAGATATTGGAGAAGTGGCAGAAATGAGAGCAATAAGCCAGCCTTGGAGGATCTAGCCCTATTGATGACAGATATCCAGGAAATCTGTTTTTTAGACTGGAACAACATTGTTTCATGATGTTTTGATGTTTCACTTATATTGTGAAATGACGAATAGCAAATAGACATTCGCTTTAGATCAATTTTTGCCTTATTCATTGTGAGTGTATCCCGGAAAATGTGTTTTTCAGTCTATAGCTGTGAACACCTTGACCTATAACCGATCTGCTCTTGAGACACTCACCCAAACTATTCCTATCAAGTTTAGTGAACAGCTGCTCACTTACTTCAAAATTATTTTGCACACTATGTCAGAGACCTGGGCCCAAAAGGGTAGGACAAAAATGTGTGACTCTCTCAGGAGTATTGTGAATAAAAAGTGTTTTACTGAGGATTCAAGCAAAGGTTGGTACACAGGAAGGCAAGCCAAAATCAGCAACAGTTTCCAAAACATGAGCCAAAAAAAAAAAAAAAACGAGGTCAAAAACATGCAAAGGTTCGAACACGGCTAAGCAAAAACAGACTAGATCAAGAGCAAGGAATAAGGCTGGAACAATGACGCAAAGGAACAACAAACTGGTGAGGCATGGGTGTGAACAGAGGGCTTAAATAACAAGAATGATTATGGTAAATGAAGAACAGGAAAAGGATGTGGCAAACAAGGGGAACAAGACACACCCAAATCCCAAGCACCCGGCAAGAGAGTGCAGTTATGAAGACACCAAGCAAACCACCACCTGAACATAATGACCAGACATAGCTGCCCCACATGACATACAGCCAAAATTACTAATATTTTCTTGGACAGTGTGGTGATTCATGTCTGTGTCTGTCTTTGTTCTCTGTCTCCCTTTAGTGACCGTGCTTTGTTTTGGTCATTGATTGATTGATCCTCTCAGTTTTTATGTCTGTGTGTTCTGAATATATTCTTGAATGTTTTTTTTTTCTGTTTCTGTCCTTAAGTATTCTACATTTTAGTATCTAGTGTTATTGTAGTTTGGTTTTATTTAGCATTTTATTCCAGGGATTATTTTATTGTGACGTTGCCTCAGTGTTTATTAGATTTTGTTCTATCCTGTGCTCAGTTCTTGTTATGATATTGGTTTACAGGTTAGTGCTTATTTCTTTGTGTTGTTTTTTCTTGTTATTTTTGTGTGCACATTGTTTGATTAAGCAACATTTTTGATTTTGGTTTAGCTCTTTGTCCTGTTTTATTTGATGTCCCTGTTCCTAGTGCTGATTCTCATCACTGATTTCCTTCACATGTCTCCAATTTGTGATAACCTCCCAGTTTACAGTGGGGAAAATAAGTATTTGACCCCCTGTCAGTTTTGCAGGTTTTCCCACCTACAAAGAATGGAGAGGTCTGTAATTTTTTATCGTAGGTACACTTCAACTGTGAGAGACAGAATCTAAAAAAGAAATTCAGAAAATCACATTGCATGATTCTTAACTAGTTAATTTGACCCCCTACCAACTAGCATGAATTCTGGCTCTCACAGACCTGTTAATTCTTCTTTAAGAAGCCCTCTTATTCTGCACTTTTTACCTTTATTAATTGCACCTGTTTGAACTTGTTACCTGTATAAAAGACACCTGTTCACACACTCAATCAATCACACACCAACCTGTCCACCATAGTCAAGACCAAAGAGCTGTCTAAGGACACCAGGGACAAAACTGTAGACCTGCACAAGGCTGGGATGGACTACAGGACAACAGGCAAGCAGCTTGGTAGAAGACAACAAATGTTATGATTATTTATTAGAAAGTGGAAGATACACAGGCTGGCTGTCAATCTCCCTCGGTCTGGGATTTCATGCAAGATCTCACTTTGTGGAGTAAGAATGATTCTGAGAAAGCTCAGAACTACACAGGAGGACCTGGTCAATGACCTGAAGAGAGCTGGGACCACAGTCACAAAGATTACATTAGTAAAACATGATGCTGTCATGGTTTAAAATCCTGCAGGGCAGCAAGGTCCCCCTGCTCAAGCCAGCACATGTCCAGGCCCATTTGAAGTTCACCAGTGACCATCTGGATGATCCAGAGGCATGGGAGAAGGTCATGTGGTCAAAATAGAGCTTTTTGGAATCAACTCCACTTACCATGTTTAGAGGATGAGAACAACCCCAAGAAAACCATCCCAACCATGAAGCATGGGGGTGGAAACATCATACTCTGGGGGTGCTCATCTGCAAAGGGGACAGGATGACTGCACCGTATTGAAGGGAGGATGGATGGGGTCATATATTGTGAGATTTTGGCAAACAACCTCCTTCCCTCAGTAAGAGCATTGAAGATGGGTCATGGCTGGGTCTTCCAGCATGACAATGACCCCAAATACACAGCCAGCACAACTAAGGAGGGGCTCCATAAGAAGCATTTCAAGGTCCTGGAGTGGCCTGCCCAGTCTCCAGACCTGAACTCAGTAGAAAATCTTTGGAGGGAGCTGAAACTCCAAACCTGAAAGATTTGGAGAAGATCTGTATGGAGGAGTGGACCAAAATCCCTGCTGCAGTGTGTGAAAACTTGGTCAAGAACTACAGGAAATGTCTGACCTCTGTAATTGCAGACAAATGTTTCTGTACCAATTGTTAAGCTCTGTTTTTCTAGGGGGTCAAATACTTACTTTATGCAATATTTATTTTCCCCACTGTATTTAGACCCCTGTGTTCTTTTCAGTCCTGTCCTGAATGCTGTGTGTTTTGCCCTCTTTTAGGCTGTAGTTTCTACTGTTTCTTTGTGCTTGACTTCCTTATTTTCGTGAGTGTGTTGTTGATGTGCCTGCTTTTTATTGGACACTGGAACCACATACCATTGACTGCTTTCTGTGTTTTGACCTTGAGCTCTGTTTTTTTTTTTTTTAAGATCATCCACCTGCCAATCCCCTCTCTGACACTATTTCCAACTGGATTTCTGTGTGCCAGCCCCTGCACAGCCCCTGGTTCAGACAGTAAAGACTTGTTTTTCCTTTTACACCAGCCTGTCTTGATCTCTTCATTAGGGTCTTCAAATATTATTAGCCTAAAACAGACACAGTGGTGCAATGTTGACCAGTTACACTCAGGTCTTGGAACATGTGCTGGCACTGCATATTGCTACATCTACAACATTTCACAAGGGCTTTTACTTTAATTGTACATACATTGACACCACATTTTTCCCCTGCAACCTATCCTAATTGCAAATAGACACAATTCAACTACTCGGAGAGGTGGGAAGCCATTATCAGAAACCTGAACTCCAGATACAGAATTACTTGGTCAAGGGCAGAAAAAGCAGTAGACTTGAATGTGAGTTTTTGCATCCTAGATGGAATGCACTGGTCTATCACCACTTTTCAAAAGTAGCCATCTGTCTGTCACATCCAGGTGAAGTCTGCTTATTCAGCTTACCTTCTAAAGACACTGGGGCCATCACACTGTGGCACCTGGGTAACATGTTAAAAAAAGGCATGTCTGCAATTACCTCACAATGCAAGTAACACTCCAAAGAAACCTACCACCAAAGATGTCAAGGAGGTCACAGGTTAGCATTCATGCATCACCACCACATAGCTGGAATGTGTTGTTGGAGTCTGTGGAACTGACATAATTTTATATCTAATTGGGATATAGAAGAAACCTATGTGAGTTAGCAACATTCTGATCATGTGGGAGTGATGCACATATTTCTGCATTGTTATTTCTAAACACATTTATTCCAATTAAGTGTCATTAAGTGTCAGGAAAGGGGGGTATGAGGGTTCTGAAGCCTGCAGTCACTGGGCAAGAGATAGGATTTACCTGAATATGCCATCAGTCTATCAGTCAATCGCAAGGCCAACAAAGAGACAAACTGACTCATTCATTCATTTTCTATACCTGCTGTTCCAGTTAAGGGTCACAGGGAAGCTAGAACCTATCCCAGCAGACCCTGAGCGAGAGGCAGAGTAGTCCCTGAACAGGCCACAAGTCTTTTGTGTGACCACATATCGACAAACAAACACACCCATGCTTTCACTCACACCGACAGTCAATTTAAAGTTTCTAATTCTCCAAACCTGCACTTTTTTTTATAAGCAGGAAGAAGCTGGAGTTCCCTGAAGGAACACACACAAACAGTGAAAGGATACAAACTCCATGCAGAAAAAAAAAAAAAAACAGGTCGCAGCTGGCATTCAAACCTGGGGCCTTCTTGCTGTTAGACAATAGTGCTAACTCACCCACTGTGCTGCCATGTACACATTTAAATCAAGGAAATTCAATAAAAATGTTATTCCATCTGAGCTTGGTTTTGAAAAATAATAACTCCATATCTGTTCCCCAGGAGTTAGAATTCAGTGAGTAGAACCAAATCAGAATGATGGAGACCAATGGCATATCGTGTGCACACATCCTCCTCTGTACCCACAGGAGTGAAATCCTTCAGACTTGCCTCAGGTGTAAAAGAGAAATAGGCCCCTTTTTCAGCTTGATCAAAAATAAGGTGAGAACAGCTTGCAATTTGGGAAAGGACTGATACGAGCATATCTTACTTGATGATAACAGCTCCAAGATCACCCTTTCCATCAATGCTGAACATTTTCCTCATCTTTTTGAGAGTTATGGAAATTTGTAGAATGAAATGATACTGGTTTGTCTACACCAAGTAGTGCTGCCCTTATGATAAACCATGAAACTTCCATGTATCCTTTGAACTAGAATATTTTAAAAAAAGTATAATATTCTCTGCAGTGGGAGAAATGTAGGTCTATTATAGCAAAAACTGTAGATGAGTTGGTGGTTATGATAAATAACTCAAAAGCAAACACTCATCCTGTAACTCAAATTAGGAGAGAGAGAGAGAGGGAGAGAGAGAGAATATTTATGCAGGGCATCCTCAGCTTGTGGTGTATAACATAAGGACTGTTAAAAAAATAAACAAGAATCACAAATATGCATATAGGACAACATATTTGATGTTATTTGATACAGTTCAGACAAAAGAAACCATCAGACATTAGACATCTAATGTCTTAGACATTAGAATTAGAAATTGGGGGCACAAAGGGCCCATAGGCGGGGCGTCTGGGGGCCGCTTTAGGCCCTCAGAAGACAACGGTTTCTAGATAAGCTCAGATGCCTTCTGAGCATCCAGAATAGTAATTTTAAAGTTTTGAGAAGACCATAATGGACACCATTTGACTTATACAATTTGAAACTGTGGGTATAAGTACTTTATTCTGAGAATAGCCAGCATTGATTTTATTAACATCCTGGTGTAAATAAGGTATAACCACGGTGGCCAAGTGGTTAATGCACTTGGTTTCAGTGCGGAAGGTTCCCGGTTCGAATCCCACCCCTACCACATTTCTCCATGTAATGTGGAGTTGCGTCAGGAAGGGCATCCGACGTAAAACCTGTGCCACTTCAACATGCAGATCCACCTTGGATTTGCTGTGGCGACCCCGAGTACAAAACAAGGGAGCAGCCGAAGGGACTTACTTACATGTGTAGAACTCAAAAAGAATGATAGGTTGAGTTGTCATTAAAAAAAACAACTGCAATGTGGTAAAATGTCTTCATAAATATGAAAGAAGAGGCTCTTAATAATTATTAACTATCGCATACTGTATTTTTTTTTTAAGATTTGTTTTTGCATAAGTTTGAAAAAAACAACAGATCATAAGTTTAGGATAAATGAACTTAATTTTCGAAGTGGCACTAATGACAACACTCATACTAAACATAATTTCGCTTGCATAGACTGATTTTGGACATCAAGCAATAATTGCAGATGGGCTTTCTGAGGTCCCAGATAGCTTTTCTGATTTCCTTTTCGAACTTTCAGAATTTAGTAAATTAGAATATGTTCCATTGATACTTATGTGTAGACACTAGTCCCTAGAGGCAACTATTTTTGGTTCAAATCTGGGAAAATGCAGTCCCATGGTTTGCACATAAGACTGGCATAGCATGTTTCAAATACACATATATATGTCAGAAGGGGGGGGGGGGGCATACCATATTCTGTCCCCCCTGGTTGAAAAGGTGGTGGGGGGGCATGCCCCCCATCCCCTAAATCTCTGGCGCACATTCATTTTGTGAACCACATGTGAACATTGAACAAACAAGTCAAAAACACTGAGTGTCACTGCTAGGGGCACAGCACATCACAGTGCAGCTCATCTAAATGACTATGTTGAGATGTTAGTTGCATTTTCATTCCTTCTTATGAGTATCTATAAAATTATGTTTGTGACAGATTTGTTATAAACATTACCAATAGTTATCTTTTGAGATGATTCCAAATGTGTTCTCCACGTCATGACAGCTGTGGAAAATTCCTCTGTGATTCTGGAGCGATTACAGGTGGTTTCATCAGCCAAACTGAGAGCAAATTATTAATCCGCTCGGAAATAATTATTTTATGTAACGCAGTACAAAAGCGCGGCCTCCAGCGGAACACAGTTGTGTTGGCACTAGGGATGAGTGAGTACGCCACTATCTCTATCTGTTCAACCATCTAAATTATCTGTAGCCGTATCTGTATGTATCTGTATCTGTGGGCGGGGCCTAAACTGGAAGTGGGCGTGGTTTAACCCAAAATTAGTTTAAGTCTGAAATTGATATGGATTGATCAGAAGTTGCAATATTTATTGTTTATTTGAAAACTATTTCCAGAACAGCCTCAAAATTGAGATTGAAATCAATGTTTTTGATCATAAAAGTAAGAGAACTATTTACAGAACAAGTTTTTTTTTTTATGAACTCAGAACATGAATATTCTTCAGTGTATGAATGAATAACAGAACAGCCTCAGAATTGACATCCAGTGTAGTAGGAAATTATGAAGTATTAAATATGCATCAAGAGTTATCATACTCAACACAAATTTCTTTTATTTTTTAAATTTTATGATCAAACTGTGATTTTTTTAATTATTTATTTATTTTTACTACCTAACGTGCTTGGCATTTTTTTTTCTACACAAAGTTAAAACAATATTGATGAAGGTGTGTGCCTGTGTGTGCATGTGTGTCTGTGTGTGCATGTGTGTGTGACTGAGTGTGTGAGAGGGAGATAGAGGTTCGACTGACCAATTTATTTTTATGAACTGCAGTGAGAACATGTCAGATACTGCATGCAGCCATAATAAAAATAAAATATATAATATATATAAAAATATTAATATAGGCTACTTTGTGTGTTCAGCTATATATGTTTAAGTGGTCTGTAAGACTGTTTATTTTTTAATGGTCTCTGAGAACTTGATGATTCATGCAAACATCCAGTGATGGCAAACAGGGAAATATGTCAGCTTTGTTCACTGTGTTCTTCTCAAAAGCACCACGTTCAGTAGGAGCAAAGTTTTCCACCTTACTTTATATCACCAGCCAAACTAAGGGCAAGAAAACGGTAAAAATAAATAAATAAAAACCCCGACCAGAGTGGAGGCAGTGACCAACGCGACACAAGCCATTTTCAGTTCTGTCTTGTCAATTGCACTGCGTATGATATGAAACAATTTCACCAAGTAACTTTAAATATCATACAAACCGAAAAACAGCCGAGCTGAAGAAAGCTTAAGGAGTACTGAGAGAGCAACATGAGGTAGAATCAAGCCAAGCACAGAGAGAGATCCTGTCTGTGTGTGTACGAGAAGCTGCAGCCAGACTGTCTGTGTAGGGAGGGGCGGGCGCTGTGTGTGACTGGCCAATCACACAGCATGAAGACAATTTTCCCATGAATGAGAATTTTCCTTCACCACGAGCACACATATTGATGACTTTCACTTTTATCATTGTCGTACTCATCAAAAATGCTTTATCCATATCGGATACTCGTCTGAAATGAGTATCCAGCTCAACCCTAGTTGGCTCGATGAATTTTGTGGCAGTGCGGGGGTCAAATGCGTGTGTCAAGGTGCCTCAACTTAAAAACGTGAGTCAATTTCTGATATACTTCCAAACTGTTTGTTTATTAGTTTTAGAGCAATGTTCCAAAATCTGTGTACTGTGCTAAATGCATGAGGCATTACATACCACCTTTTTGTCTCCAGGCTGCCACAGCAGATACAGTTTGCATCCATCCTAGATGCAACTAACAATGTACCTGGACAGTGTGGCATGGATGGTCTCAAACTGGGAACCTTCTGATTTAGAATCTACCCCACTAATCCTTTGCATTAATCTTTAAAAACATTCAAGCCTATGGTCACCACTGGGTCCGTACATGTTCTCACATACACATTAAATGTTGGTAGAGGCCACTATTAATTGGTTACTCATGTCAATGGAAGTGAACCTTACATGCAAATCAAAACGGTGGAAAATCAATCGTGATGTGCTCTGTAGACAGCTACACATGGCCATGGGGTCAAAATGGAGACAAAGCTCTCCAAACCATAAACAATGTTGACAAATCACTGTACAAATATTAGTTGACTTTTCCATGCACATTAGCTTTTCACTGCTGAGTAGTTTTCTGAGCTATAACCTTGAGTAATGAGACCTCTTCCAAAGTTTGGTTTCTGAGTCTGTAACCTAATTGTTCTGAGTTGGCTTTATGCTCAACAAATTTCCCTGTTAAATGGCTTCATTACAGTAAAGAGTGGACCACCTGAAGACAGGAATCTTTTCCACCAGCTTGATTACTGATTATGGCTTGATTAACAGGGAGATTGGAGGAGGTGCACTTTGTGTGTGACTGTGGTGTTAGTGTGAACGCACATTGTTGTAATTAGCACTGAGACTCTCTTGGGTGCCTTTTGTAGTTAGAGTGCTTCGTTTTCTGCATGTGAGGAGGCCCTCGTTGGCACGGTGACTGGCAGTCTCTCGGCAGGTGCTGATCCTGGCAGCAGTTAATAGTTAGAATTCATAGTGCAGGGGAGACTGTCGCACACATTCTCTGATTTGCACTTAAACACGTATGTTGGACACATCCTGATTTGTCAGTCACAACCATTGTTAGTTAGAGAAATTGTGCATAGTGCATGTTTTGCATTTTGTATCCCGTTATACAGCTTCATGATGAAGAGGTATAGAGGAGGATTTTTTAAAAAGACCTGAAAGTTCAGCTACAATTCGCCAGAAATCTGACATGCAAGCCTAGATTGGATGTTTTGGTGAAAGAATATTCTCCTCTTTACCTCCAATACAGCATGGACGGATGGACTCAAAGTCTTTGCAATACCTGATGGTCATATTTTGGTCTCGGGTAAAAATGATTGAAACATTTTAGTTACTATGTATTGAAACCAGAATATGTAAACGTTTTCACTTTGAAATACCTGGCAAAAAAAAATAGAGCTTTTTCACAATATTTTTTGAGATGCACCTGTATATGTATGTAATTATTATTTGCACATTCCCCATTGAAAAATCCACTGTAATCAATTTGAAAATCCTCAAAATGAAATGATTTAAAATGTACATTTTAATCATGGGGAGGTGATGGTCTCGTGGTTAAACATTGGGCTTCAAACCAGAGGATCCTCGGTTCAAACCCCAGCCAGACTGGAAAATCAATAAGGGCCCATAGGCAAGGTCCTGATTCCCCCAGTTGCTCCCGGTGTGTAGTGAGCACCTTGCATGGCAGCACCCTGGCATCGGTGTGTGAAAGTGTATGGGTGAATGTGAGGCATTACCGTAAAGTGCTTTGAGCTTCTGATGCAGATAGAAAAGTGCTATATAAATGCAGTCCATTTAATGAAGTATATACAATCTCCTACAAAGAAGCTATCTGCTTAGTTGATTTCTTTAATCACAGTATTTATAAAATATGAACTGATGAATAAACTGTAGGAGCTGGGGGAGGTGTGTGGATCGGGAGGTCTGGGCAGCTTAGCTTGAGCTGCTGCCCCCGCGACCCGACTCCAGATAAAGCGGAAGAAAATGGATGGATGGATGGATGGATATTCAACAGATTATAGGCAGTTTTTTTGGATGTGATCATAATAGGTTTTTTTTGGAAAATATTGGAAACATGTTTCAAATTCCTTTTTAAATTATATATAACAATACAGTTTATTTATATACTGCCAAATCACAAACTATGTCACCCTAGGTGCTTCCCAGGGGTAAGGTCTAACCTTATCAACCCGCTGAGCAAGCACATAGGCAACAGTAGTAATTTGAGGATGAACCCTGTCAGTCCCTCCATTTCCCTCACAACCCAACTGCCTCTGGCAGAATGTTCCTCTGTGGTATCTAGTTCTGCTTGAGGTTTCTTCCTGTTTAAAAAAGCTTTCCTTGCCATTGCTGCCTTGTGTTTATATAAATGCTGAAATTATACAATTGAACTTTCTCTCTAAAATATTCCTACTTCATAATTTTGTCTGCTTGTTGGAAAAGGCATGTACCTTGTAAAATGCAGTGATAAAGATGAACCCACCCCCTCCATTTGTCAACAAAACTCAAAAAGAATAAATGCTAACATGTCACAAAACAAATGACAACAAAAAAACCTATTAAGGAAACATATTCACATCTGCTGAAAACTGATCCAGATCCAACAGAGCCACCCAAAAAGCAACTTTGTTTTTCCTATGTAATATCCCACCTGATGGATGGTTAGTGGATGCTGGATTGATGATGGATTAGGAGCAGGTGCAGTTGTCTATGAAACAGTGCATTTATGAAATATTCTATGCCAGAGATGTAAACTCAAACAACATGGTCATATTTCCAAACAAAGCTGGTGGAAAGGGATTTGTATGTATTTAGCCATAAAAGAGCGGATGAGGAGGATGGTCCAGCAAGAGAAGGTGTGGCTGTCAGCAGTGAGACTGACCATTTCTGCAAAGAATTGCACTAAATAGTGGACATAAACCATTATTTTCTGGTTGTTAACAATCAGAAAAAAACATTGACAGTAACAACTCAAATAACAGTAAATGTCAGTATAGCCCTGCAAAAAAAAAAAAAAAAAAAAAAAAAGGATTTTACATGAAAGAAGCCAAACTAGACACATCCAGGTTGTGTGTTTGTTAGTTTGTTTCATTTCCAAATCTCCAGTCTGGTGGCCGCCAAGGCCACCACTGCTTGGGTGTTTGTGCTGCAGATGGATCTGGACCCAGGGAGACATCTCTGTGTTTCTTACAAGCAATGTTAAATGTTTAGTTGAGTCCTACAAAACTCACTGTGAAACAGAATGCATTCAAATTTAAGGAGCTTTTCCACCACCTGGTAAGTGCATAAACCGTTGTTTTGTCTAAGCAGGATGCCTCAGTTGTAATGTTTTCTGTCCCTTGAGCCATATCCTAATGATTCTGCCCCTATGATGAGATAATAGAACATTTTCACCTCATCTGCAAGTCAAGTGTCACTCTGGTTTCCTGTGCTGTGTGCCAGCTGTTAATCATCCTAATTTAAAACCCAGGCCACCAGGTGTGAAACATCTAATCTATCAAATCAGCCTCTTTCACAGTGTGAATATGGAGATTCACACGGTGTTATTATACAGTGAGCAGTAGTGGAGCACTTCTTTAAATTTCATCACTGTAGGAAGAAGTATGTGTTTCACAGTCGTATAAAGCAGTTCAAAGTGATTGTACCATAAAATTACTTTGGAGAAAGTTAACGTATCCTTTAAAAATATTACTTGAGCAAAAGTCTTAAAGTATCTGAAATTTACTGTACTTAAGTATCAAAACTAAATTTCTCATATAAAATGTACTTTAACCCATTTTGCCCCACTGGCAATCATTGTTGCCGAAGTGTATCACTGTCATTTTCTACTCACAATAAAAAATCTCAAAGGTACTAATGCAACTTTTTATACTTATTTAAAAAAAAAAATCTGGGCATAAACAGGCTAAGTAAAAGTATTGAGTAAAAGTAAAATCCAAAACAAGTGAAGAGTGAAACGGCAACACAAAAGGAAAACAAGTGATGTGTCTGGAGAAACCAGGAGGGGGGTTCAGAAATTTCAATTTAATTTCAATTTGTTTTCATTTATATAGCGCCAAATCACAACAGAGTTGCATCAAAGCGCTTCACACAGGTAAGGTCTAACCTTACCAACCCCCAGAGCAACAGTGGTAAGGAAAAACTCCCTCTGAGGAAGAAACCTCAAGCAGACCAGACTCAAAGGGGTGACCCTCTGCTTGGGCAATGCTACAAACATAAATTACAGAACAATTCACAGAACAATTCACGGACGAATATACAAGAAATGCTATTGGCGCACAGGACAGGAGGATCGCCAACACAAATACAACTCCCATCTCTGGATGGAACTGCACCTTAAACAGAGAGAAAAAACAGAATCACGCATCAGAAAGACAAAAAATACAGTATAATTTGCCAGCATTAAACAACAAGAAAAACAGAGAAATACTAAGGTGATCGCTGGCCACTAGCCCTAAACTTCACTAAAAGGTAAAGTTGAGTCCGCGGCCCACTCCAATTACTAACAAATTAATTAAAAGAGTAAAAAGCATAAAACAAAACTGTACCAGTATGCTAGCCATATGAAAGGGAAAATAAGTGCGTCTTAAGTCTGGACTTGAAAATATCCACAGAATCTGACTGTTTTATTGACGCAGGGAGATCATTCCACAGAACAGGGGCATGATAAGAGAAAGCTCTGTGACCCACAGACTTCTTATTCACCTTAGGGACACAAAGTAGTCCTGCACCCTGAGAACGTAAAGCCCAGGCCGGTATGTAAAGTTTAATTAGGTCAGCTAGGTGCCAGTCCATGAATAATTTTATAGGTTAGTAGCAGAACCTTAAAATCTGATCTCACTGGGACAGGAAGCCAGTGAAGGGATGCCAAAATGGGTGCAATGTGGTTGTACTTTCTGCTTCGTGTCAAAAGTCTGGCTGCAGCATTTTGAACCAATTGGAGACCCCTAATGCTAGACTGCGGTAAACCAGAAAATAGAACATTGCAGTATTCCAATCTAGAAGAGATAAATGCATGGATCAGGGTCTCAGCATCAGCCATAGACAGGATGGGATGAATCTTTGCTATATTTCGCAGGTGGAAGAAAGCAGTCCTAGTAACATTTCTAATGTGGAGGCCAAAGGACAACGAAGGATCAAAAATTACCCCAAGGTTCCTCATTTTGTCAGTGTGATGTATGACACACGAGCCAGGCTGAGCGTTAACTGGTCAAATTGATGCCGATGTCTCACTGGACAAAGAACCATCATTTCAGTCTTATCAGAGTTTAAAAGAAGGAAGTTTCTAGACATCCAACTTCTCACTGCTGCAAGGCAATCTTCTAAGGATTTTATGTGAACGAGATTACCAGCAGTTATCGGCATGTATAACTGAGTATCATCTGCATAGCAGTGAAAGGTAATCCCCTATCTATCTATCTATCTATCTATCTATCTATCTATCTATCTATCTATCTATCTATCTATCTATCTATCTATCTATCTATCTATCTATCTATCTATCTATCTATCTATCTATCTATCTATCTATCTATCTATCTATCTATCTATCTATCTATCTATCTATCTATCTATCTATCTATCTATCTATCTATCTATCTATCTATCTATCAGCCCCTATAAATGTCTGGATCCGTCTCTGGAGGCGCAGTTGGTGTTGGTGACGGGATGAGTGAGCAACAGGTGGATGTAAATAGCTGCAAAGAAAGTTGCTGTTCTTTTTCTGAAGACACAGTATTTTTTAAACACAACAACCAGACTCTTGTGAAAAACAACAGTCATATATAGCTACACAGCTGTGTCAAATTTAAGGAAAATTAAGGAAATTTAAGGGGAAAAAAAACAACTTAGCATGCATCACCACCACCAACCTCAAACAACTTTGCAAGCATCACCACCACCAACCACTGCAAAGCAACCAAATGCGGCACTCTTTGCGCTCTTGAATCCAAAATATGGCGCTGCTTTTATGAAGCGCTTCTCCATGAAAATTTCAAATGAAATAAATAAAACGAAACAGCCACGTCGGCCAGTTTGGTCAGTACTGAAGTTTTCCCCTTACATGTGTGTTAACTCTGATCGTGTGCTGGAATCCAGTGGGAGCCGATCTGTGTGTGTATATGTGTGTGTGTGTGTGTGCATGTTTGGCAGCCCAGTCTCACACTTTTTTCTTTTGTGCTCCCGTACGAAATGAGTCAAATATCCATGACGGGTTTTTTTTTTTAAGTCACTATTACTAATCCTACTCCTACCCCCAACCCTAACCTTAACCACCCCGGCTCACACACACACACACACACACACACCCCCCCCCCACGGCTTCACTTTTAATTTTGTGCAGCCATCATGGAATTAATTAAAATGAATTTGTGCTTCCGTGATGAAAATGAGGCGCTTTTCGTCACAGTATCACAAACCAATAGATCAATATATATTTCATGCTGCTGAATCACGACTTGCTGTGAGACTGGGTTGTGTTTGGAGTCCAGAGCGCAGGTGGTTTTCACCCTCCACAGCCTTCCTCTTCCTCAGTGGGGGCGCAAATTCAGCCTATCATCTTTTATTTTTTATCTTTTAAACTTGTTTTATGCGCCGGCTGAAGAGGACTGTCTTCCTGGTACGGTGTACCGCTGCGCTCTGGCTTACTTTCACCTCTGCAAACAAATTTCTTCCACTTTTATGTTGTAGTGAATTATGAAGATGGTTAAGGGAAATATATTGACATAAAAGTGAAAGTTGCCAGAAATATAAATAATGAAGTCAAGTACAGATATGTTAAAATTCTACTTAAGTACAGGAACAAAGTATTTCTACTTCATTATATTACAACACTGATGTTTCGCAAATATAATACAAATAGCATGATACAGAGTCCTCGACTGTGGCAAAATACAGAGCTTAGTTCTAGGCAAACGTCAAACTCAACTGACACACTCCACCCGCTTAGTGACTCAGTAAGACTGTATCATCTTTGAGCAAAAGATGAGGGATATCCTAAACAGTCATGACAGAATCCCTCCATTCTTTGTCATGCTGTGAGTAATGTGCCTGTGCTTGGTCCGTCAGCTGCAGTGGAGCTAAGTGGTGCTGCAAGCAATGCTTTAATAATGAACACCAACTGTCAGACATGCCTCACAGATTGTGCTGAGTACTCATTACTTCATCCCAATTAAAAGGAAGCTGTGGTCATTGATATTCAAGAACAGTTTTTGACAGCCTGCATACACCGAGGAGAAGCAGACGATATTAAGCCATTGTTATTACAACTCATGAGTGTAGACAGTGAAACAGCAAACAGTGTGTTCAGGCTGCTACAATAAAACTAGAAAGTGTTATGTCCCGAACAACAAAAACTCATTTGCAGCCAAATTACAGTACGGATTTTGGCAAATGCAAACAAAAGCTGCAAGACAGAAGCTTTTCTTTTATGTTTACATGTCTTGATCGTACAGTGGAAAGTAACTGTCGCACACAAATAAGGGCAAGTTGGGGAGGTGCGTTCACCACATTACGCAACTGTCTTGGTTTCTTGATGGCAACCACCCAGGCAAACAAACGATCCATCCATCCCCAGCTCTTGAAACTAACCATTTATCTGCAGCAGACTTATGAGATTGGAGCATTCTCAAGCCATTGGAGTCTTCAACACTGAGTCAACTGTGTACTGGATCATGCACAGAGAAATGTCCCACAGGGCCAAAATGTCATGCTGACCATTAACTCAAACTCACATTTGGTCAAACTCGCTATGCAAGTGGCAGTCTTCGTGGAAGTCTCTCTGAGTAACCGGTGGTTTGACACAAAATTATTCCAGTGATAATCCAGAATCCCTTGAAGAGGCATAGAACCAAATTTTCAATTTCAGTATATTTAGTTTTATATAGTGCCAATCACAACAAAGCTGCCTCAAGGCGCTGCACACAAGTAAGGTCTAATGTTGAACCAAAGACATCCAGATGCTGCCTTAGGCCACTGTTGAGGACAATGGTGTTCAAACTATTCCAGAAAGAACAAAGAGACCAGATAGACAGGAGACGGAGACAAGAAAAAGAGGAGTGTCTCTCCCTTATTTAGCAGCAGTAGGGGAAAAACTACAGAGGATCTTCAGACAGCACAAAATCCCAGTTTACTTTAAACCGGTTAACACCTTGAGACAGAAATTAGTTCACCCTAAGGACAGGATCCCTAGTTACAAACAGAGCAATGTAGTGTATTCTATCAGATGTCAGGAAAACTGTAACGAACATTACATAGGTGAGATTAAGCAACCTTTACACAAAAGGCTATACCAGCACAGCAGAAAGGGCGCCAGTGGACATCAGCCTGCAGTTCATCTTCACCTTAAAGACACTAACCACACGTTTGAGGACAAGGACGTTAAAATATTAGCCAGAGAGAAGAAATGGTTTGAGAGAGGGGTCAAGGAGGCATTCTTTGTGAAACGTTTGAAACCCAGCCTTAACCGGGGAGGGGGTCTGAGACACGCTTGATCTCCTGTTTACAATGGGGTACTCAGGTCAAAGCAGTTTCAGTCTTTTGTTCATGGTAATGAGTCATTCACATCATCAGCAGAGTCGTCAAGGGAGCCATCAGGAGAGGGACAGCTGTCATTAGGAGGGTGCTAACTAGAGCACAATAGGTGCTAATTAGAGCTATTGTTTAGTCACGAGCCTATAGCAGTCTGCCTCTCGGTAGGAGGGGTCTGGTTAGGTTTAAAACACCAGCTTTTGTGACTTCTTGATTATTCTTCTCTACAAGAGCCAAGACAGAAGTCAGACCACCAGAGCAAGAATTTTAGCTGAGGAAGCTTCTGCGATTTGAAGTGAAACGTCCTCGCGTCAAGCAACCCAGTCCAGTCGAAGATTCAAGCTTCTCTACTATTCCAGAAAGGGCCGAGAGGGTGCAGGTTTTCTTTGCAGCCGCTGATTCCAGCAGGTGATTTCACTGATTATTCATCCCACCTGCTCAAAGTGATGTTAATCAGTGAAATTACCTCCCGGAGTCAGTGGCTGCAAGGAAAACCTGCACCCTCTCGGTCCTTTCTGGAATAGTTTGGACACCACTGGTTTAGGATATATGCCTGGACGCTAGACTTGAAGCACCAGGACGCTAGACTTGGGCCTTCATTTTGCTGTAAAGATATTAGCAAACACCTTTTGTCCAGCAACCTTATGGCTCCATTAGCTCTTTCAAGACATCTCTCAGTCTCTAAGACCAAGGACCCTTGGACATGAATGCCACTGCCAAGATAAGGGCATGTTTCTGCAACCTCAACACATTCAACACACAGATACACATCTGTGGCTGAGTCCAGGAAGTCATTGAAAGCCTTGACCTTCATCTTGATCAAGGACATACATATCCAAAGACTGACTCCACTTTGTTTCTCAAGTACTGCCAGGGTATCCACTTTTATGGAAAGCTATCAAGGTCAGTAACAGACAAACACATTCAACTCACACCTACGGTCAATTTAGAGTGACCGATTCACTTAACATGCATGTCTTTTGGAAGTGGGAAAAAGTCAGCAGCACCCAAAGGGAACTAATTAAAACATAGGGAGAACATGCAAACTCCACACAGAAAGAACCAGGTCAAAAACAAACCTGGGACCTTCACGTTGCGAGGCAACAGTACTAACTACTAAGGCACCATGCTGCCCTGGTCAGTAAACATTTCCTTGCAAATACAGACACCAAAGCCACTGGCTTCCACAACCCTATTCATCACTGCATTCATTCAATATTCAGCAACTATTTGTTCTGCAAATTTACAGAGCAGCCCAGTCAACAAAATTATACACTTGCCTGCACTATATAAAATTTTGCCTTCTCTTTGGCACAACTTACATTAAACCACATAAGTGCCAAAATATACAAAAATATCAAAAATAATTTCAAAATTAAAATTTGAGTTAATGAAATTTGTGATCATCTCTTAAATAATTAACACACCAAGACAAATGTGCATTTTAAAACTCTTTAATAAATTACCTAATTTAGATCTATTCACTCCATAAGTGGTCATGAAACACCTTAGGACAGGGAAACCTACAGGAATCTGCAGCAAACATGCCCTTATCATTCTTCTTTTGTGTTATTTTTTGATCATTTTTCTTCCTTGAGCTAACCATAACAGACTTGTTTCAGAAGTCATCTAAGGTCTATTTGGTGACAGTTCTTGTTGATAATTGCTGCATTGCTGGAAGGCTTGGCTTTATTATGGACACAAATATAAGTTCTGTAGTCCTCATAGTTAATCTTCAAATGTTCTTCAAGCAGTATTGATAGAAGTCTTTTAGGTAGTTAAGGTGCTTCCTGAACATGACACAAGTTGTTAATACATTTAAAAGAGTTGGAAAAACAGGTGCCTTTTTCACAAGGATTTTGCTTTCATTATTCAGGTCCCGGGTTTGAAACACAAATCCTATTAGACATCCTAAAGCAGTTGTCACACTTTTTAGGATATGTTGTAGGATATTTGTGCACTGTTGGATCTGTGCATCATGGTCTTCTCTGCTAATTTATTTATTTCATTTTTACAGCACCAAATCACAACAAAGCTGCCTCAAGGCGCTTCACACAAGTAAGGTCTAACCTTACCAACCCGAAGAGCAAGTACACAGGTCAGAGTGGTAAGGAAAAACTCCCTCTGATGATATTAAGGAAGAAAGCTCAAGCAGACCAGACTCAAAGGGGTGACCTACTGCTTACACCATTCTAACAATTACAAAGTTTTACAAAGCTGAAGAAACAGAAAATAGAAAACCAAGGGGACATAATGCTATTATCAGTAATAATAATAATAATAATAATAATAATAATAATAGAAATAATAATGACAATAATAATGACAATAATAATAATAATATATTCCATTTTAAAAGGTAGAAATAATAATAATAATAATAATAATACATTCCATTTTAAAAGGCACCTTTCTTGACACTTAAGGACAGCATAAAGTAAAACTTAAAATCCAATAAAAGAAACAACAATAAAATCAGTAAAATAGACAGAGCAATATGCATCAAAAGGAAAAAGCAGTCATAAACAGATACGTTTTCAGTTGTGATTTGAAAAGGGGAAATGAATCAATGTTTCTGATTTGGGATGGTAATGAATTCCAGAGACGTGCTCCCCATGGTAGTGAGATGGGCAGAGGGGACAGACAGTTGAACAGAGCAAGAGGATCTAAGGGAGCGGGAGGGAGTGGGAACATGGAGGAGGTCGGGCAGATATGGAGGAGCGAGACTGTGTAAGGCCTTGAATGTTAACAGGAGGATTTTGAATTGAATACGAAACTGAACTGGAAGCCAGTGGAGCTGTTGAAGGATGGGAGTGATATGCTGAATCAAGGGGGTGGGAGTTATGATACAGGCAGTTGAATTCTGGACCAGATGAAGTTTATGGAGGGATTTGTGTGGGAAACCGAAAGAAGAGTTACAATAATCCAAACTGGAGGTAATGAGGCTATGGACAAGGATAAGAGCAGTGTTGGGAGTAAAGAAGGGGTGGAGGCAATTAATGTTGCCTAAATGGAAGTAGGCAGACCTGGTAATGTTTTTAATATGGGACTGAAAGGATAGTGTGGTGTCAAGGATGACACCCAGACTCTTAACCTGGGGGGAAGGTGGTACGGTGGAATTACGGACTAATGGATTGTGAGTTATGCCAATGGAATGGAGCCTATTGAGGAGAGTGGAATGACAAATTGTATCAAAGACTGCACTCAGGTCGAGGAGGATGAGGATGGTGAGGAGTCCAGAATCAGCTGCCATGTGGAGATCATTTGTGATTTTATTGAGTGCTGTTTCAATGCTATGGAGTGGGCAGAAACCAGACTGGAACTGTTTGTTGTGTGGGCCGCCAGAAGAGGAGGTACTGCTGGCCCACCACCAGAGGGCGCCCTGCCTGAGGTGCGGGCTTCAGGCACGAGAGGGCGCTGCCGCCACGGACACAACCGGGGGTGACAGCTGTCACTCATTATCTCTTGACAGCTGTCACCCATCTACTCTACATCATCTCACTCCATAAAGACCGGACGTCATCTCCACCTCATTGCCGAGATATCATCTACCTGTAAAGGTAATTCTCTGCTATACTGAAAACTGTGTCATAGTCTGAACTCTTTTTGCAGCCGCTTTCCTGTTGTGTGCCTCATCTGCTGGATTGGCGTTTGGTGTGAACAGCGACGGCTTCGCTTCACACCCAAACCAGATAAGTGGTTAACAGGAGCTGCACGAGTGTGTGATTAGAGGTGGAGGTGACTTCCCACCTTCTGACTGTTTTTGTTACTGGGTGTGCACACACCCACATCTCACTGTTTGTGCTCCTCGCCAGTGGTACCAGATCCGACAGTCGGGGACGGTGATCACCTGGGAATTCGGGACTTGGTGGCTCCAGTATTCACCAGGTTCGGTGGCGGCGGAAATCGTGTGGTTCCGGCTCTTCTCAGGACAGACGTCTTCTATCCTCGAGCCTGCCCACACGTCACCTTTGTGTATTGACTGCTATCATATTCTGAGATTGTCTGTATAGTCGTTGTGCACATTCACAACATTAAATTGTTACCTTTTGGCTCATCTATTGACCGTTCATTTGCGCCCCCTGTTGTGGGTCCGTGTCACTACACTTTCCCCAACACTGTACAAATTATTGTGGGACAGGTGAGAGTGAAGCTGGGAGACAACTATTTTTTCAAGGATTTTGGAAATGAAGGGTAGATTGGAGATTGGACGGAAATTGTTGAAGTTGGAGGAGTCAGCACCAGGTTTTTTTAAAAATTGGAGTAACCAGTCGATGACTTGGACTTTGAGTGAGTGGATGGGTGATAGTCAAATGAGACGTGAGGATGAGGGATTGATCCAAGGTGTGGATGTTTTTGATTTTTTTCAGCAAAAAAGGACATAATGGAATTGCAGAAGGACATTGAGTCCAAGTGAGGGGGAGAGAGTCCTGTGGTTGGGTGATGTTATGAAGTAGGAAAAACAGTGACTTGGAGTTTCCCTTATTATCAGTGATTATACTGGAGTAGTAATGTGTTTTTGTGTTGGCAATGGAATCCTTATACTGTAAGATATGATTATTATACATTTCTTTGTGAGAGTCCAGTTTTCCAATGGAGTCATTCAAGTTGCTGACCTTGGGCTTTCATGAGGCAAAGGTCGGGAGTGAACCAAGGTGCGGAGATGGAAAAAGAAACTAATCTGATTTTTAACGGAGCGAGAGAATTAAAAATATTATGGAGACGTTGTTATAATGAGAAACCAAATCATCAGGGTTGGATAGGTTGTGGATGTCAAGGAGACGGAGGAAGTGGATACTTGAAACAAGTGTATATTTCGGAATGAAATGAGACACGGTGTTTTAGAGGTGGAGGGAGTGAGTTTCACTGTAAATGAGAGAAGAAAGTGTTCAGTTATGTTGAGTTCATTGGCTGTAAGGTCAAGCAGAGTGACACCACAGCAGCAGATTAAGTCCAGAATGTGTCCTTTGGAGTGTGTGGGGATAGTGGTGTATTGCTGACATCCAAAGCTCTCAAGACAGGTTGTAAAGTCTTTGGTAAGAGGCAGATTGATATTGTCCATGTGAATATTAAAATCACCCAGCAGTATTATATCTGATGAAAGAGGGGATAGATAGGTGAGAAAAGCATCAAAGTCATTTAAAAAGTCACTGTTCAATTTGGGAGGGCGGTAAACAGTAGCAATGATGGTTGGAGTTGAACCAGACAGCTCGCAGACAGCAGATTCAAATGAGCTGACGGGCACAGACAGCGACGAGACTTTCCTCTTCTCGCCGTGAATTATCGCGAGACCTCCTTCTCAACTGGAGCCACAGGGTTGAGAGATGTAAACAAATCCATTAGGAGTGGATTCATTCAGCTAAGTCATTGGGATGTTGCCATGACTCAGTCAAAGAAATTCTAACTTGCGGTCGGTGATGAGGTCCTGGATGAGGTGTCCCTTGTTGTGAAAGTGTAGTGACACGGACCCACAACAGGGGGCGCAAATGAACGGCCAATAGATGAGCCAAAAGGTAACAATTTAATGTTGTGAAATGTGCACAACGAACATACAGACAATCTCAGAATATAATTACAGTCAATCCACAAAGGTGACGTGTGGGCAGGCTTGAGGATAGAAGACGTCTGTCCTGAGAAGAGCCGGAACCACACGATTTCCGCCGCCACAGAACCTGGTGAATACTGGAGCCGCCAATCCCGAACTCCCAGGTGATCACCGTCCCCGACTGTCGGATCTGGTACTGCTGGCGAGAACAAAGACAGTCAAGTGTGGGTGTGTGTACACCCAGTAACAACAGCGGTGGGAATGCCACCTCCACCTCTCATTCAATAACTGCAGAGTACTGTAGATTCCTCAGGGGAAAAGAGTGCCTTCAACGCTCTCTCAGCTTTCACCGATGGAGGTACCAGTACTCCTGCAAACACTCACAATATACAAATATTGCAATCACAAATGGCTGAGGATATTACCTTCAATGAAGTATGATATCTCGGCAACGAGGTGGAGATGACGTCTGGTCTTTATGGAGTGAGAGGACGTTGAGTAGATGGGTGACAGCTGTCAAGAGGTAATGAGTGACACCCCCGGCTGCGTCCATGGCGGCAGCGCCCTCTCGTGCCTGAAGCCCGCACTTCAGGCAGGACGCCCTCTGATGGTGGGCCAGCAGTACCTCCTCTTCTGGCGGCCCACACACAACATCCCTTGCTGGTCAGTGAGCGAAGTTGAGTGAAGTATTGTTGCAGATGGTGGTGGTGTTAGCTGACAGGGCTAGGTGTGCCAACACGTTGTGACCAACTGCCCGTCTGGAGGAGCATGGAGGGTGACAAGAGCCAGAGCAGCTGACTTCATTGCTGTTGAACTGTTGTGGTGGAAATTCCGGCGGGAACCACGGTGGATCTATCTCCGGTGGGGCTGGAAGATAATGGTACAAGGCCAGGCAGATGACAGCGCAGCCGGAGCAGGTCAGTGGCTGGATACTGAAACAAACCCGTCAGTGGCAGGTGAGCCGGCAGTAGAAAAAGCCAGGCACAGACAAACAAAATGTATGTCCTGCTGGCCAAAATTACGGACAAGAACTCACGGTCAGAAAACGTCAGATGAAGCTAAAGCTGGTGTCGCAGTGAACAAACAATGAAGACCCACACAGATGGTAGTGCCGCCAGGTCATGAACATATTCCAAAGTGAAAGCAATTGCACAGTCAAATTAATCATAAAACCATAAAGGTTAAAAGTTACTAGCGAGCAGCGGCATCTAGTTGTGCCAGCATTCACTCGTTCACTATCTGTTACTCTCGAGACTTCTTCGGAATTTACTGGAGACGAAAATCATATCTGTTGTTCTTGATGATGGTCAGTTGCTTTTTAGATTGATGTGGTGCATCACAATTCACCAGATGAAATATGGGTTGTTCTAATTTAGTGTTCTTTTGAGGTGTTGAGTTCCTAGTTGATAACATTTATTGTTTGAGTTACTGTCAACACAAGCTAGCTGTGATGTAGTAACTCACTCATCCATTGTTTTAGAGTATCCCAGAATCCTTTGCGCGCTGGGGAGGGAGGCTTGATAATGGCTCAGCTTAATGCCAACTTTAACATTGAAAATGCCATTGACATGCTAACATGTTAGCATCAGTCCGGTTTTAAGGTAATAAAATACATCTATCAACTGTTTCAGAAGACCATAACAAGTCGGTTTAACATAAAAAAGGTAAATATTACTCACAGATATACATATGCTCTTTAGGGTTTTTGCGATGAAAAATTAAGATAACGCTAAATAAAACAACCAACCAACGAAGCAGCAGATCGAAGATCGAAGCACTGCTTCATTGGTTCAAGGTTCAAAGCAAAGCTGCAGAAACAGTTGATTATACAGACCCGCTGCAGGGTCTGTAATCAATGTAGAGAAATGATCATTTTCCTGACAAACACCCCCAAAAACAATGGCCACTCTGAAGGACCAATAAGGGAATCTTCAAGCAAAAATAGTTTTTTTTTCAACTCACATTAACCCTCTGGGGCCGATGCCATCGTATACGATGGCTAAGACCAAGCTGTACTAAATTCTAAATAACTTTTGAATGATATGAGATAGAAACTTACTCCTTTTTTTGCTGAAAAGTTAACTCTGCAGACTTTTGAGCCAGCCATCGGCCATCTTTGTACTCCATAGAAGCTGTGTGATGACATGCGCAATGTGAGTGTCCGGTTGGAATTGGTTCACCATCACATGGTTTTCCAAAATCCAATCGTAGGGCAGATTTACCTCGCGTGAAAAGCCAAAGATCATTTTCAGGAGTGATATGTTACTAGTTGGCCCATTTGAATAGCCCCCTGGGTGCTCCAATGAGTACATACTCGCCATTACGCACAGTGAGTGAAAGCAGAATGAGCGCCTCTGATGACAATCTCACGTGCTCAGAGTGTGTACCTATCAGGATTGCTCCACTAGTTTGCATGTGAATGTTACATGATAACTCTGTTGCTTTCTCTGCGTAAAGCACTGTTTACCATATCAGTGGACAACAAAATGCATAGACCATTTTGTATATATTGTTCAAAATGTGCATTTGTGTTTATTGTTTGAAACTTTTTGTTGTACAGCCTTTCACACAAGACCTCAAATTACCTTTATAAAGTGTCAAAACAGTTGTTTATTATAATTTGCTGTGTGTTTTGAATAAATGTGCGTGGAAAATTATTTTTCACTTTATTTTTTCCTTGCCTATTTTTGATTGTAAACCTTTATTACACTTATGAAACACAACAAAAACATATATATTCTGAAAGCACAGGTTGTCCTGAAAAAAGAGATATAAAACTTGATTGTGGGATGCAGGGAGAGCTGTTAACAGCAATAATAAAACATTTATGCCATGCGAGTGAACTGTCCAAAAAATGCCCTTGGACCCCAGAGGGATAAAGACTCACGATTATCTTAGTTAAACACCTAAATACATATTTTGGTTGAGTTCACCTCCATAAGGACGCAATGTTGCAAAGCAATATTGCAAATAAGTTGCTGCAAATGCTTGTTTACACTGACAACGAAGTCTTGGCCTCCCCAGCGAGAATGTGATTACGTGGCGTCAATTCAAATATGCTTTTGCTGTTATTTGGTAAAAAAAAGTTCTAGAACTTTGATTTCTCAAAACGTATACTTCCCCTGTGCATTCTTCTTCATGATCTCCGACAGTAATCAGTATTCACTTTTTGCAATTTATATCTATGCTGATAAATACTGACTTTCTTATTGATGCCAAAACCTGTAATTGCAGCCCTGACATATTAGTCTTTTCCTAGCCTTAGTGCTGTCTCTGTTGAAGAATGGCCAAGCCTGCTTGGGGTCATCCTCTGAGGCCTCTCATAAATTCCACCAGCATTACCTGTCTTCTGGCAGTTGCTTGATAACACTCATTATCCCTCAACGACCCGATGGCAAAGCTTCACTTTGGGCCTTGACACCTTCAGGGTCCCATTAGGGAGGGTTTCTTCCTCGCAGATCACCTCTGCTTTTAAATGCCATAAACTGATGCTTGACGATTTAGCCAGGAGACAAGCATTACAAACTGGGATTATTTAATATTGCAAAGTGAGTTACAGTCTGCACTATCCTCCAGAGAACAGGATAGTTTTTGAAGGACCAAAGGGATGTATCGGAGATGTGTGCAGTTTATGAGCCTCCTCAATCACAAAGACGAAATGTTCAACCTGGGGCAACAATGAAAGTTTGAAGCCTTTGTAGGCAGTTCAAGATAAAATAATAACAGGAAACAGGGGGAAAAACACCTTGTGATGTAATTTTTTTTCATTGTGCAGAGATCAGTCCAATCCAAAGTGATAAATTGCTGTGCCACATATTTAGTAATTGTGATAAAAGGGTAAACTGAAAATGTGCTTGCCGTTGTAGTGCTGTGTGAAGCACCATTTCTTGATATGAACACTTCTCTTCAAAAGTCATGTTTGAATATATGGATGTTCGGCCTAGAGGAGAAACCATTTTGGCAGCCAAATGGAGTGTGAGGGCCCTAGGAGGCTATTCACACTGGAGCTGATAGTTGTTAAAACCCTATGTGCTCCACTTCAAATGGGCTTCGAACAGCTTGCGGATGTGAACAGGGCAATGGAGCAACACTGTAATGCACTGTGGGATGTTCACCTCAGGCAAACACTCTGAGATGCTAAGCACTCCTCTCAAAGCTGCCAAATAAAGTCCATTGATGTCTTTTGTTTGTGGGTGTGTTTGCATTGTGGGATTTGAAAAAGAAACTGAACAACCAAACTACTCTTGTACTAGAAGCTTCCCAACACAAAAGCAATCAATTTCTCTTATATTTTCTGAGGAAGAACTAAAACTGGCTTCATATGACTTTTCTGAAACTGGGTCAAGCAAGAACTTAAATTCCCAGAAAACAGAATGAACGCAATCAACTGGCTGAACTTATATTTCACCTGACACGGCAACATGCTGGCACTTCAGGCATTTAGTCCCAGTTGGATATGGATTGTACCCTGATGCATGGAAGGTTTTTGCTTTCCACACTGCAGAAACTGAAAGTGTTGTGAAGATCATTAAATCTATTTCTAGGCATAACCCTCACTCTAACCACAGTTAAAAAAAAAATAATAAAATCTCTAAAAAGTTTGAAGTTTGACAGATGAAGAAAATCATGATTTTTGACATTTCACACATAGCATTGATATTAAGTCCAACCCAAAATACAGTGAAGTTGGGACGTAAAAATGTAAATAAAAACAGAATACAATGATTTGCAAATCCTCTTCAACCTATATGCAATTGAATACACCACAAAGACAAGATATTTAATGTTCAAACTGATAGTCTTTATTGTTTTTGTGCAAATATTTGCTCATTTTGAAATGGATGCTTGCAACACGTTTAAAAAAAAAGCTGGGACAGTGGTATGTTTACCACTGTGTTACATCACCTTTCCTTCTAACAACGCTCAATAAGTGTTTGGGAACTGAAGACACTAATTGTTGAAGCTTTGTAGGTGGAATTCTTTCCCATTCTTGCTTGATGTACAACTTTAGTTGTTCAACAGTCCGGGGTTGTATTTTGTCATATTCTGCGCTTCATAATGCACCACACATTTTCAATGGGCGACAGGTCTGGATTGCAGGCAGGCCAGTCTAGTACCCGCACTCTTTTACTATGAAGCCACGCTGTTGTAACATGTGCAGAATGTGGCTTGGCATTGTCTTGCTGAAATAAGCAGGGACGTCCCTGAAAATGATGTTGCTTGGATGGCAGCACGTGTTGCTCCAAAACCTGGATGTACCTTTCAGCATTGATGGTGCCATCAATGTTGCCCATGTCATAGGCACTAAGACACCCCCATACCATCACAGAACTTTGCGCTGGTAACAATCTGGATGGTCTTTTTCCTCTTTTGTCTGGAGGACACAATGTCCATGATTTCCAAAAAACAATTTGAAATGTGGACTCATCAGACCACAGCACACTTTTCCACTTTGCGTCTGTCCATTTCAAATGAGCTCAGGCCCAGAGAAGGCGGCTGCATTTCTGGATGTTGTTGATGTATGACTTTCGCTTTGCATGGTAGAGTTTTAACTTGCACTTGTAGATGTAGCGACGAACTGTGTTAACTGACAATGGTTTTCTGAAGGGTTTCTGAGCCCACGCCTTAAAATCCTTTACACCAGGTGTGCCCAAGTTCGGTCCTCGAGATCTACCTTCCTGATACTTAGTTGTCTCCCTGCTCCAACACTCCAGAATTCAGTGAAAGGCTCATTAAAAGCCTGCTAATGAGTCTTTCATGTGATTCAGGTGTGTTGGAACAGGGAGACAACTATGAGTGTCAGGAAGGTAGCTCTCAAGGACCAAACCAGGGCACCCCTGCTTTACACAATGATGTCGGTTTTTAATCCAGTGCCGCCTGAGGGATCGAAGGTCATGGGCACTCAATGTTGGTTTTCGGCCTTGCCACTTATGTGTATAAAGTTCTCCAGATTCTCTGAATCTTCTGATTATATTATGGACTGTAGATGATGGAATCCCTAAATTCCTTCCAATTGAACATTGAGAAACATTGTTCTTAAACTGTTGGACTATTTTTTTCACGCAGTTGTTCACAAAGTGGTGATGCTTGCCCCATCTTTGCTTGTGAATGGCTGAACCTTTTGGGGATGCTCCTTTTATACCCAATCATGACACTCACCTGTTTCCAAACAGGTGTTCTTTGAGCATTCATCAACTTTCCCAATCGTTTGTTTCTCCATCCCAACTTTTTTGAAACGTGTTGCAAGCATCCATTTCAAAATGAGAAAATATTTGCACAAAAACAATAAAGTCTATCAGTCTGAACATTAAATATCTCGTCTTTGTGATGTATTCAGTTGAATACAGGTTGAAGAGGATTTGCAAATCATTGTATTCTGTTTTGATTTACATTTTATACAATATCCAAACTTCATTGGAATTGGGGTTGTAATCAATGACTAAACTTTAACATGTAATGGGTGGTAGCAAATGCCAGTTCGTGGAATAGACAATTAAAAAAAAAAAAAAAATCATGCATTTGGTGGTACAAGCACCAAATTTGGTGCCACCATATGTGATGGATTGGCAACTTGAAAATTCATATCGGCGACCATATTGGAAAATGGCTGCCATCTTGAATTTGATATTGATGTCAAATCCCGTTTAGTTATATCTTATTTTATTTGCTATTTATGGTATTTATATTTTAGTTTGCGTATGTGCCAAATCAGAGTGAAGATTTTTATATTTTACATTAATGGCTTCTACCCAGCACATGTTTTGAACAACTCTATCTCACGCCATTTCATGATGGCACCATGGAAAGTAAATTAATGTATGGTTTCTGATCCTGTCATGGTTCTTTTTGTGATCTAAGCACAAATTCATTTTGTGATGGCAGCACAAAATGCAGGATAATGTGGGGGGATCTGTAGGGGTTATGGTTAGGGGATGGAAGAGGATTAGGTTTTGGTTAGGGGACATTGTGTGAGACTGGCATTGTGTGTTCGCCGCTCCTGTTTTTCTCCTTTGTAACTTGGTTTTTAGTGCTTTTGAGTGAGATTTTTTTATCTTTGGGTATGCACGTGACGTGGTTCTTGGTCCTTCAGTGTGCATTTTTAACCATTTTTAATTGTTTAGTGCCTTTTTTGCACTGCATGACGCCACACGTCACTCCCTCGGCTAGCGCGATGCTAAGCTACTCTGCAGCTGAGCTACGGGAGACTGAACAACAATAATGTCCCTCGGGACATTCTCGCTATCAGAGAGCTTGGTTTGCTCCGCCGATGACGCTGCATCCACAGAGGCTCCCGGAGAAAGTTTGTATTCCATTGGACTGGGTCATCTGTGCCGGTTATCTGGTCAGCTGAGCGCATCGGCGCTCGGCGCCCATGTCATCAGAGCACTGCAGCTTCTGGGACTTGTAGTTCTGATGTGACGACAGCGGTTTCTGACACTCTCCAGGTGCTGGATGGAAAACGTGGAGTGGATTTTAAGCTACTCAGGCCTATTCAAAGATGTCAGTCTGTCAAACCGATAGAAGTCTTCAGTTTGGGTCTCATTAACATCAGGTCACTTTCCTCAAAATCCCTGTTGATCAACGATCTAATTATGGATCATCACTTGGACATGATTGGGTTATGTGAAACCTGGCTCAAACCCACAGCTGTTCTTCCTCTGAATGAGGCCTGCCCACCAGGGTACACATTTGGTCACGTCTTGTGGTGCAAAGCAAGGCGGGGGTGTTGCTTTCATTTATAAATCCAGGTTTACCTTATTGACTGTTGGGGGTCATAAATATAATTCGTTTGAGCATCTGACTCTCCGCTCTGCTCATGATGCTACATATTGTCAGGGTCACAAGTATGGAAATCAGTCATGTTATTTTGTCACTGTTTATAGGCCTCCTGGCCCATATTCTGAATTCTTAGATGAATTTGGAGCGTTCATCTCTAGCTTGTCAGCTAGTGCAGACAACATTTTGATTATTGGTGACTTTAACATTCATATAAATAAGCCCTCTGATCCCCTTTGCAAGTCATTTATGGAACTTGTGAATGCGTTGGGATTACAGCAATGCATTCAGGATTCAACGCACATTAATGGAAGTACCCTTGATTTGGTTCTCACACGTGGCCTTGCTATCATGAATATTGACATTTTGCCTCTTGCCTCGGTGGTCTCTGACCACTCATTTATTAGGTGTGCATTTATGTTGCCGCGTTTAGTGGACCGAAAGCCTTGTCTGTCTCTGCGGTGACGCATTAATCCCTCAACTATGACTGAACTCGAAGCCACACTGCCTGAAATTTTGGCTTCAGGTTTGGAGAATGTTCAATCAGTGGATAGTCTTGCGGATGGCTTGAATTCAGCGCTCAAGGCTACACTGGATAAGGTTGCGCTTCCTCTTGTATGGCCACACCTTCCCAGGGCGCAGTCTCCTTGGTTCAGTGGTTACTTGCGTGACCTTAGGCAGAAGGCTCGAGTTTTGGAACAGAAATGGCGTAGTTCTAAATTAGAGGTATTCCACCTTGCATGGCGTGATGCTGTCTTAGATTATAAGCATGCACTACTGGCTACAAAGCGTGCCTATTATTCTGCGTGCCTATTTGATCAATAAAATCAAGCATAATTCAAAGTTTTTGTTTGAAACTGTAGCATTTCTCATTCATGGACAGCTACCTGTTATTCACTCTCCCTTTTCAGCACAGGACTTCTTGGACTATTTCGAGAAGAAAACTGAGGATATTAGGTTGAGCATATCTCAGCAGGCTTTGGTCCAGCCACCGCATACTGCTATGGAGGTGGATGTGCCCACTGAGGTGTTACTCAGATTTACAGATTTTGATGGTATCTCACTAGGCGCGCTGACGAAGCTCATGACGTCTACTAAAAGCACAACCTGTTTATTTGATCCTATACCAACAAAACTGTTTAAGGACCTGTGGCCCACTCTTGGACGGACTGTGCTGGAAATTATAAATCTCTCATTAACTTCTGGATCTGTTCCTAAATGTTTCAAGTCTGCAGTGATTAAACCATTACTTAAGAAATCCAATCTCGACCCTAGTGTATTGAAAAATTATAGACCAATATCAAATCTATCATTTTGTTCTAAAATCCTGGAAAAAGTGGTTTCACGACAGCTCGTGGACTACCTCACTGAGAATAATCTTTTTGAGCCACTGCAGTCTGCTTTTAGAAATAAGAATAAAGAATAATAATAAAAAGAAAATATCACTCCACAGAGACAGCACTTACTAAAGTAGTGAATGACCTTTTGCGAGCAATGGACTCAGATACCGCTACATTCTTGGTGTCTTGTTGGATCTTAGTGCTGCGTTTGATACTGTGGATCATCATATTTTACTCAGTAGGCTGGAGAATCACTTTGGGATTACTGGAACTGCTCTTGCGTGGTTGACGTCATACCTGTCCAGTTGTTCTTACTGTGTATTGTGTAATGGCACCTCCTCTGATCGTAGGGACATGAAGTTTGGGGTTCCGCTGGGATCCGTTTTAGGCCCCCTGCTTTTTTCCCTTTATGTAGCTCCCCTTGGGAATATACTGCGGAGCTTTGGGATTCCCTTTCATTGCTATGCTGATGACACTCAATTGTACATGCCAATAACTGCTGGTAATCTCATTCACATAAAATCTTTGGAAGATTGCCTTGTATCAGTAAGAAGTTGGATGTTTAGTAACTTCCTACTTTTAAATTCTGATAAGACTGAAGTTATGGTTCTTGGTCCAGCGAGGTATCGGCATCAATTTGATCAGCTAGCACTTAGCTTAGGTTTGTGTTATAGTACATCATACGGATAAAGTGAGGAACCTTGGAGTAATTTTTGATCCTACGTTGTCCTTTGATCTTCACATTAGAGACATTACGAGGACTGCTTTCTTCCATTTGCGAAATATAGTGAAGATTCATCCCATCCTGTCTATGGCTGATGCTGAGACTTTGATTCATGCATTTGTCTCTTCTAGATTGGACTATTGTAATGCTCTATTTTCTGGTCTACCGCAGTCCAGGATTAGGGGTCTTCAACTGGTTCAAAATGCTGCTGCCAGACTTTTGACACCAAGCAGAAAGTTTGACCACATTACGCCCATTTTGGCATCCCTGCACTGGCTTCAAGTTGCTGCAAGATCGGATTTTAAAGTACTGTTATTAGTTTATAAAATTGTTGATGGACTTGCACCTCCCTATCTGGCTGACCTGGTAAGCCCCTATGTACCGGCTCGGGCCCTGCGTTCTCAGGGTGCAGGACTTTTGTGTGTTCCCAGGGTGAATAAAAAGTCTGCCGGTCACAGAGCTTTCTCCTACCGTGCTCCAGTTCTGTGGAACGATCTCCCTGCACACATTCGGCAGTCTGATACTGTGGAGACTTTTAAGTCACGTTTAAAGACGCATTTGTTTTCCCTGTTTTATCATTAGTGTTAAGATGTGTTTTTATTCTTGTATTATTTTATGGTCATCTTTTTTTTGTGTTTTAAATTTTTAATTCAGTTTTTTATTGTTGTTGTTTTATGTTGTGTGACGCACCTTGAGACAAGTTCGTCGTGAATTGGCGCTATATATAAATGAATAAAATTTGAATTTGTGAAGGGAAAGGGTAGGGTTAGAAATACTAAAATAACGCTATTAAAAAGTGTTAAGTGTTGAAAATATTGTGTTATAATTTTTTATGTCTGCAGTCAACATGGACAAATGTCAGTTTATGCCACTAACAGTGTCATATTGTTGTTGCAACATGAAAATGAAATCTGGCATGCCTGAAAATCTACAATTTAACAACAAGACCACGCAAATAAATCATGGAACGCATTTTGATGAGGGGAAAAATATTTTAGGGTCAATTTGGTGGTCATGGTGAAATTATGTACCATCTTGGATTTCACTGTTACTGTAAAACAGATCCATTGTGCTAGGATTTCACATATAGAATTTAAATAAAAAAAAAATTCAGGAAGTCATTTTGGAAAATGGCGACCATCTTAAATTTTCTAGTGGGTACTTGGCCACTTTTGGTAAGTACTATTTTGGTAATCATTGTGGCAGATTTGGTGCTTGTACAAGCATTTACAACCCCTGGCAAAAATTGTGGAATCACCGGCCTCGGAGGATGTTCATTCAATTGTTGTGGCAGTCAGTAACGGTTACTTTTTTAGACCAAGCAGAGGGAAAAAAATATGGAATCACTCAATTCTGAGGAAAAAATTATGGAATCATGAAAAACAAAAGAACACTCCAACACATCACTAGTATTTTGTTGCACCACCTCTGGCTTTTATAACAGCTTGCAATCTCTGAGGCATGGACTTAATGAGTGACAAACAGTACTCTTCATCAATCTGGCTCCAACTTTCTCTGATTGCTGTTGCCAGATCAGCTTTGCAGGTTGGAGCCTTGTCATGGACCATTTTCTTCAACTTACACCAAAGATTTTCAATTGGATTAAGATCCGGACTATTTGCAGGCCATGACATTGACCCTATGTGTCTTTCTGCAAGGAATGTTCTCACAGTTTTTGCTCTATGGCAAGATGCATTATCATCTTGAAAAATGATTTCATCATCCCCAAACATCCTTTCAATTGATGGGATAAGAAAAGTGTCCAAAATATCAACGTAAACTTGTGCATTTATTGATGATGTAATGACAGCCATCTCCCCAGTGCCTTTACCTGACATTCAGCCCCATATCATCAATGACTGTGGAAATTTACATGTTCTCTTCAGGCAGTCGTCTTTATAAATCTCATTGGAACGGCACCAAACAAAAGTTCCAGCATCATCACCTTGCCCAATGCAGATTCGAGATTCATCACTGAATATGACTTTCATCCAGTCATCCACAGTCCACGATTGCTTTTCCTTAGCCCATTGTAACCTTGTTTTTTTCTGTTTAGGTGTTAATGATGGCTTTCGTTTAGCTTTTCTGTATGTAAATCACATTTCGTTTAGGTGGTTTCTTACAGTTCGGTCACAGACGTTGACTCCAGTTTCTTCCCATTCATTCCTCATTTATTTTGTTGTGCATTTTCGATTTTTGAGACATATTGCTTTTTCTCTGTCTTGACACTTTGATGTCTTCCTTGGTCTACCAATATGTTTGCCTTTAACAACCTTCCCATGTTGTTTGTATTTGGTTCAGAGTTTAGACACAGCTGACTGTGAACAACCAACATCTTTTGCAACATTGCGTGATGATTTACCCTCTTTTAAGAGTTTGATAATCCTCTCCTTTGTTTCAGTTGACATCTCTTGTGTTGGAGCCATGATTCATGTCAGTCCACTTGGTGTAACAGCTCTCCAAGGTGTGATCACTCCTTTTTAGATGCAGACTAACGAGCAGATCTGATTTGATGCAGGTGTTAGTTTTGGGGATGAAAATTTACAGGGTGATTCCATAATTTATGCTTCAGAATTGAGTGAGTCCATATTTTTTTTCCCTCTGCTTGGTCTAAAAAAGTAACCGTTACGTAACCGTTACTGACTGCCACAATTATTTTTCATGATTTCTTATAGTGTTTCTTAAAGCCAGAAAGTAGTCATTTGAAATGACTTTAGTTTTGTGTCATGTCTGTGATCTGCTTTTTTTCTACAAAATTAAACAACTGAATGAACATCCTCCGAGACCGGTGATTCCATAATTATTGCCAGGGGTTGTATGCTATTTTGCTATCTGTTATCTGCTCCACTAAGTTAAAGCTGTGCAACAGAAGTGTCAAAGATAAAATTTATACTATGGTACTGAATGGTACTGTCTGCATTTTTAAACACCACAACAACAACAATAAATCACCACAAGAACCAGCATATAACATTAACAAAAACACATTAAGTGAAATCTTTACAGTTAGAGTTACAGCCACTCTTAACCCTTTACCTACTGAGGCTATAAATGGACGATTGGTTATAATTTTATTATTATAATAATAAAATTAAGAAATAATGTTCTATGTTTGTGTGCTTTGGTACCCTTTTCCAAGAGTACCTGAATTTCTATTATATTACACCTGATTAACTGTTTATACACATTATTTGTAAGTTTTAGCATTTAAAATGAGAAAAACACAAAAACGAACTTGATTTTTTTTTCATTTTTTTAGTGAAAAATGATTATGTAAAGGAAGTTTGGATTTCACATTTTTAACAGGAAGCTGTAAGTGTTTACAATCAAAATAATTAATTTTGTGTCTAGAACTCAGAAACAGTGCAGAAACAGTACAAAAGTAAACATTTTACAAGGTGAAAATATGCAAAAAGTAACCAATTTTAAAGTGCAGAGCCAAACTGTTGTGAAAGTGTAGGGACACGGACCCACAACAGGGGGCGCAAATGAACGGACAATGGAATAAGCCAATAAATAACAATTTAATGTTGTGAATGTGCACAACAGAGCAACAGACAACACAATTGAGATCAACAGTCAAATTAGTCACAGTGATGTGTGGGCAGGCTCGAGGATAGAAGACGCCCGTCCAGAAAAGAGCCGGATCCCACACGTCTTCCACTTCCACCGGACCTGAAGCAATCCCGGAGCCACCAAGCGCTGGGTCCCCAGGTGGCCACTGCCTCCGGCTGTCAGATCGGGTACTGCTGGCAGGATGAACAGACAGGTGATAGTGGGTGTGTGAACACCCAGCAAACAGTTCAGTATAATGGTGGAAAGCACCTCCACCTCTTAATTACAGTAACACAGTTTGTGCAGAGCCTGAGAGCTACTTCTCTTAGTTTGACATGCGGAGTGAAGTCCGTCACTCGTCACGCTTCCCAAACTCAGCGTCCAGCTGTAAGTAGGATCCTCAGGTACTCCTGCAAAGACTCAGAAAAGCACGTGCATTTTGGCACAATCACGGCTGAGAGGTTTACCTGATCGGTAGACGATTTCTCGGCAGTGAGGTGAAGATGCTGCCCGGCTCTTGTGGAGATGTGATTGATGATCATGAGTGACAGCTGATGTTGTTAATGGGTGACAGCTGCCACTCCTGGTTGCTCCAGCTGAAGCCCACACTTCAGGCAGGGCGCCCTCTGGTGGTGGACCAGCAGTACCTCCTCTTCAGCGGCCCACACAACACAAACAATATGAAAAACAACAAACAAAGTGCAAAACTATATATAAATATATCAATTATCTGTATTATTAAAATGTGCAATAAATCACTCATTTGATCACTCATTTTGTGCAAAATTATACAATATGAATAAAACAATAAAGTGTCAAACTATATACAAATATATAACCAAGAATCAAAATTAGATCTAAACTACATCAGTCCATTGTCAGTGTGGTACTGTTTGTAACAGTTTCTGTCTGGCTGAAGACAGAGGCCAATTTTACAAAGTTTGCACATCCAGCAGGTTGACCTCTTGTACACCTTTCAAGAACGCCGCCCCTTTGTGGATCGCTGGCAAGTTGGATTTCCACTGCTTGTTGGCACCGGGCAGTGGCTTGTGGCTGATGGAGCCATCACACCCACACAAACAGGCACACACACCTTCACAAATGACAATAACACCCTGCCTTTTCCTCAAAAATTACTACATTTATGTTTGCTGTCTGTCTCTGTACTTTTCTGTCACTTTTGCGCTCTTTTTCATACTTTCATACGAACGCACTTTACCGTAATATATGCAACATATAGCATACTGTTGGAAAGCACAGGTTCTTGGCTTGCTGTCAGTGTTGAAATTTTTCAGAGTGAGGGCTTACATGAGAACCTACGGTAATGAGAATCAGCGGCGCACTAGTGTGAAACCTCCGTGTTTTTCCTCTGCGTTATGATGTCACAGGCTTACGTTTACCGTAATACACCATATATCATTGGAAAGCCCTTGGTGTTAGCTTAACAATGCACTTTGAATCATTCGGATTGGACAAACTATGGTGGAGTTACGGTAAAAAAAATATGCATATGGAAAATATGGCGTGGGCGCCATCGCCGTAGATAACTGCACTGGTTATTTTTACATGGACACTGAGCCTTTCCCGCTGTCCCCCACAATGTTATTTCAACAATGGAGCCGTGTTATTGTTACTGTTACTACTGAAATGAAAATGAAAAGATTTACAAGACCAGTGTTGCCACAGTTACTTTGAAAAAGTAATCCCACTACTGATTACTGATTACTCCTTCAAAAAGTAACTTAGTTACTTTACTGATTACTCAAATGTAAAAGTAACTAAGTTAGATTACTAGTTACTTTTTTAGTTACTTTTCCCAGCTGCCGACAACAACTCTCTGCCACCTCAACATGACAATGATACATGTTTTGCCAAAACTCACTTTATAGTCACCCTTTCTTGACTTCAATGAAAATAAATACTTGTTTTATAAAAAGTAAAATAAAGACCTCTTTCTTGACCTCATATTTAACTGTTGACAGCACTGTAACAGTAAAACTTGCAATTTCTAACCTACATTGTTTATAAATGTAACTATTAAATTCTTTCTAACATTTTTTCTAACATTTAAATTCTCTCTAAACATTTTACTTGTTGAAATTATTATTATTATTATAAGTAGTATTATTAGTTGTCGTAAAAAAAGACTTCAAAACTGGACCTTTAATCTAGGGGTGTGGTGGGGGGGGGGGGCACATCCCTGCCCTACGCCCTCATTCCATCTGGATTCGCCCCTGCTGTGGCGTTTGAGCACAAAGAATGGATAAAATTTATTTATGCAGAAAACATGACCAGATTTACAGGTAAGAAAGTTTTATTGCGTTTTCACATCATGTGGTCCTCAGAAAGAGAGTTTAGGTGCATTTGAGTGGAAAAATAGTTGTTGACGCATCACGGAGGATCAGCTGATTTTAGCGCGCAAATACGGAGCAGCTCAGCTCAGAATTCTAAATAAAGGAGAAAAAAAACATAAAAATGTCTTTGTAAAGCTCAGTGCAGGTGTGCTGTTGTCACTGCGCTTTAAGAGGTGAGGACAAGTCATAGCTGCTGCAGAAAACCGCAGATGCAAAGCTCACAGCTCACTTAAAGTGGGCAGTTCAGTCGAACCCCGACCTCCTGCCCACGGACCAAGTTTAATGCTGCTATCAACCCACAATGCAAAAATAATAGTAACGCACAGTGACTTGGAGAAGTAACTTTAGTCTGATTACTGATTTGGAAAGATTAACGCGTTAGATTACTCGTTACTAAAAAAGTGGTTAGATTAGAGTAACGCGTTACTAAGTAACGCGTTATCTGCATTACTGTACAAGACCTGCAGTATCACGTCACGTGGTGTCACATTTTACTTCTGCTTTTCTTTTGCCTTGGACTGGGAAAACACAATTTCTTACTAAACTTTCTCTTGAACTGTTGTTTCTATTTGTATCGGACCATCAAAACAGTAAATGTTTTTAAGCCTATTAAAATTTTGATAGTCTCTTTCTTTATCACTTCATTGGGATGTCTGAGGACCTTTTGGGTATTTACCCATCTGAAATGGTACCCATCAAAGAATTTAGCACTCTTTATATGGGACCTTGGTAAATCACACCTAGTATGGTCTACACACAGGGGTGGTTTCAATGAGAGATGTGCTCTTGTACCACAGGGTTAAAGGTTGTTGGGAACGAGCAGTCTGTGGCTGAAGAGGGTCCTCTGGTTGCTGATGATGCTGTGCAGAGGGTGACTGGCATTGTCCTTAATATCCAGGAGTTTGTCCAGTGTTCTTTTCTCTGCCACCATCACCAAAGAGTCCAGCTTCATGCCAACCACAGAGCCAGCCCACCTGATGAGTTTGTCAAGCCCGGATGTGTCCTTCTTGGATGTGCTGCCCCCAGTACACCACGGTATAAAAAAGGACGCTGGCTACCACGGACTGGTAGAACATCCACGGGAGTTTCCTGCAGATGTTAAATGACCGCAGCCTCCTCAGTAAGTACAGCCTTCTCTGTCCCTTCCTGTGCTGGTGGTTGGTGTCGGTTGTACAGTCCAGTTTGCTGTCCAGCCACAGCCCAAGATACATGTAGGCATCCACAGCCTCCACCTCAACTCCCTCAATTAGAACTGGTACATTGTCTTAGAGGTGTTGAGCTGTAGATGATTTGTGTGGCACCAGACAGCAAAGTCCCTCACCAGGCTCCTGTACTCCTCCACTCTGTCATCCATGATGCATCCAACAATGGCTGTGTCATCTGCAAACGTCTGGATGTGACACAGCTCAGAGTTGTAGCAGAAGTCAGAGGTGTACATGGTGAAGAGAAGAGGGGTCATCACTGTGCCCTGGGGTGCTCCGGTACTACTGATCACAGTGTCAGATGTGGTGTCCCTCAGCCTGACATCCTGTGACCTGTTGGTGAGGTAGCTAGAGATCCAAGTGACCAGGTTCTGCTGGACTGCTACTGGAATCTAAGGCTGCATGAATATAAATAAAAGTGACAGACCAGGTATGGGCATTAATGTAGTGCATCTGTTTTCAACATGTGAATTTAAGAGCCATGCTTTTCAAAAGAAAAAAAATGGTTTACAAAACAGAGGAAGGTACACATGGGTTATGTGTACTGCTGAGGGCTGATTGTTTTTCCTGTTTCAAACTGGTCTGACCTACAACTTCAGACTGTACTTTCTGGATCTATATTTCAAAGAAGAATTTATCAGTGCAGCTGTTTTTCTGCCATGTGATGGCTCTTTCAATGACTCTAATGCTTTTGACTAGATTAAAAATGACACCCGTGTTTCATTCAGTCATTTCCTTTATTTACCCAAGTAAAAAAACTCATTGAGATTGACATCTGTCTGACTGGGGATTATATATAATACCAGGACAGGATTACTAGCGATCACTTTAATATTTCTTCTGTTTTTCTTGTTGCTTAATGCTGACAAATTATACTGTCCTGTATTTGTTGTCTTTCTGGTACCTGAGTCAGTTTTTTTTTTTTTTAATGTCTGTTTGAGGTGCGGCTCCATCCAGAGATGGGAGTGGTGTCTACTTCTGCAACCCTCCCGTCCTGTGCAACGGCAAAATTTCCTGTATATTTGTTTTGTAAATTGTGTCTGTAGCATGGCCCAAGCAGAGGGTCACCTCTTTGAGTCTGGTCTGCTTGAGGTTTCTTCCTTAAATCATCAGAGGGAGTTTTTTTCTTACCACTGTCACCTGTGTGCTTGCTCTAGGGGTTGGTAAGGTTAGACCTTACTTGTGTGAAGCACCTTGAGGCAACTTTGTTGTGATTCGGCACTATATAAGTTAAATAAATGGAATAGAATTGAAATTACTAGATATTTTCTTAGGTTTTGAAACAGAAGTTGCAGATTTGATGGGTTTTCTCTTCTGTGAAAATTGTAACAAAACTGAAATCATCAAGCTTATCCTTTATGCTTCTCCAAGCACATTAAATATGGGCAATCTGACAAATAATGGTTGAAAACCGACTGAAATGTCCGATAACTGAGTTGAAACTCAACAGTAGGATGGGTATGCTTACATGCAACAATAAAATCGGTGGAAAGAGAAATCTTTATTAAGTTATTGCATCAGATATTTTATTTCCATACATTGTCTTCAGAGTGTGCACATTACATATGTCTTGAACTGATATGCAGTGCCCAGTCATAATCATATTTAAAACTGGTGGTGTATGTTTAATTATCTACACTGAGTTTCAAACAATGTAGATAAACTGAATGATGAAGGCCATGAATATGCCGTCTTGTGGTTCCACTGAGGTAGTTAAACTAGGAAGATGACATGAGTATGTTGAAACAAACAAACAGTCTAGTGTGAAAGAGGGGTTGGCATGCCTGAAGTTACTGCCTAGTAGCAATGTTCATAATGCTTATTTGGATGAGCAAATGAGGCTGCTATTTGTGAAATTTCACTCAAGTGAGCAATTCAGAATGAATGGAGTAAATTACCTAAAACGTCTTAAACGTAGAAATGATTATCACTCCTGTGAACAATCAAAGGATATCCTGGAAGAGGCTGCCTCATCCTAGAAGAAAATCATTAAGTCCAAATCAGGCTTGGTAGTCAGAAATGGCTGGATACAAAAGCAGGACTCAGACAAGTTGCTCTGTAAGTTTACAACGGTTTACTGAGACAGCAAACAGGGTCCGGTACACAGGAAGGCAGTCCAACAAGAGCAAAAGTACAACTAACATCAAGCTTAGGTGTGGTTGGATAAACAGGCAGATGGTCATACACATATGGAGGCAAGCAGGACAAGGAAACATTAGGAGCAGAGCTGGAGGGAAGGCGCAAGGTGAGTCAATCTGGCAAGGGAACAGAGCAAACAGTGGACCTGAAATACACCCAGGTGATGAGCTGCAAATTCGGAACAGGTGTGCGTGGAAAGCACCAGAATGATGGAGTGGCCAGATAGTGTGAAATGCCCACCTCCAAGAAGGAGGAGACAGACATAGAGATATAGGGACAGACAGACCCAAGCAGGAAAAAAACCCAGCAAGAGAATAAACATCCAAGAAAACAAATGAACAGAAAAAGAAACAAAGCAGACCAAAAATAAGACAAACAACATGACCAAAATCTCACATCCTGACACAAATAAAGACCTGTTACAGGGATTAAAGCAGTAAGTTGAGGCTTTTGAAATAAAATACCACAACATGTATCGGAATTTTATCAATACATACACAGCCTTTAACCATGATAATAGAAAGGTATCATTAAAGGCATTCACAAATAATTTTCATATTAATAACAAGCAAAACCTTTAAGATTTCACAGATCAAAAAAATATCTGACAATTCCCTTACTGTGCAATTAAAGCTTGATTATATTGCAGAAGAAGTGAACCTCATAATAAGGATTCTTAAAACAACAAATTGTCGTATTTATCATCTCAGGTCAGTTATAAATGCATATATATCATATATCAGCAGCACACATTTTAACAAAATAATACCTATTAAATTTTGTCTTGTGTCAAATGGTCATCCTTACTGAGAGAAAGGCTGTTCCAGGTGTAGCCACATGAGTTGCCTCAGGTTGGGGTCCATGTGTTGTCTGGTAGTGGATGACCCCTCAGCACTGCACCAGCCATCATCATCCAAAGACAAGACCCTTTGGCATCTCTTGCAGTTTCTTGTACACAGATGAGACTCAAAACAGCTTTCTGTCAGCTTTCCATACACACATGCACAGCCAACCTCCAAAAAGGACTACCGGGGGGGCTGGAGGACCACTTACACTCGACGGATGTAGAGACACGCAATGACACATGACATCAATAAAAAATATATAAAAAAAAAACAAAACATTAAAAGCAGCACACAAAAACATAACACATACTGTAAAACACATGCTGGACATTGACTCACAAGGAACTCATCCACACTCTGACAAGTATTATTTTTCATCCTAACTGTGTCATGCCAACCTCCTTACCAGTGCAAGCATTAGAGTTGGAGCTTGTTTAGATGCTGACCACTCTTCCATGCAGGATGTTGGACTGGTTTACAACATTACCAGGAGCAGGATCGACACTGACCCTGACCTCTCCTTAGCACCATGACCTGGTGCTTCCTTTTTTACAGTGTGTTTGAGACTTGAACACTAACCAGTGACCTAAAGCATTTATTTGTGTTTTCTCCCTTTATATAGCACCCCTTGGTCTCATATTGGGATTTTGGGACCTTGGGATGATTTTTGATGCCAAATCAAATCAAATCAAATGTATTAATTTATATAGCACCAATTCATGACAAACTCGTCTCAAGGCGCTTCACACAACATAAAACAACAACAACAACAAAAAACTGAATTAAAAATTTAAAACACAATAAAAAGATGACCATAAAAGAACAGAAGAATAAAAACACATCATAACACTAATGATAAAACAGGGAAAACAAATGAGTCTTTAAACGTGACTTAAAAGTCTCCACAATATCAGACTGCCGAATGTGTGCTGGGAGATCGTTCCACAGAGCTGTAGCACGGTAGGAGAAATCTCTGTGACCGGCAGACTTTTTATTCACCCTGGGAACACACAGAAGCCCTGAGAATGCAGGGCCCGAGCCGGTACATAGGGGCTTACCAGGTCAGCCAGATAGGGAGGTTTAAGTCCATGAACAATTTTATAAACTAATAACAGTACTTTAAAATCCGATCTTGCAGCAACTGGAAGCCAGTGCAGGGATGCCAAAATGGGCGTAATGTGGTCAAACGTTCTGCTTTGTGTCAAAAGTCTGACAGCAGCATTTTGAACCAGTTGAAGACCCCTAATCCTGGACTGTGGTAAGCCAGAAAATAGAGCATTACAATAGTCCAGTCTAGAAGAGACAAATGCATGAATCAAAGTCTCAGCATCAGCCATAGACAGGATGGGACGAATCTTCGCTATATTTCGCAAATGGAAGAAAGCAGTCCTCGTAATGTCTCTAATGTGGAGATCAAAGGACAACGTAGGATCAAAAATTACTCCAAGGGTCCTCACTTTATCCGTATAATGTATAACACACGAACCTAAGCTAAGTGCTAGCTGATCAAATTGATGCTGATACCTCGCTGGACCAAGAACCATAACTTCAGTCTTATCAGAATTTAAAAGTAGGAAGTTACTAGACATCCAACTTCTTGGATGCCATCGTATGGCATCGTATGGCATCGTATGCCACGTTGTCCTTTGACCTATACATTAGAGATATTACGAGGACTGCTTTCTTCCACCTGCAAAACATAGTGAAGATTTGTTCCATCCTGTCTATGGCTGATGCTGAGACCCTGATTCATGTATTTGTCTCTTTTAGGCTGGACTACTGTAATGTTCTATTTTCTGATTTACCGCAGTCCACCATGAGAGGTATCCAAATGGTTTAAGATGTTGCTGCCAGACTCTTGACAGGAAGCACAAAGTTCAACCACATTACACCCATTTTGGAGTCTCTTTACTGGCTTCCTGTATCTGTCAGGTCGAATTTTAAGGTTCTGCCATTAACGGATATAATTATTCACAGACTAGCGCCTCCCTAATTTGCTGACCTAATTAAACCATACATACCACCTAGGCTCTGCATTCTGAGGGCGCATGACTACTTTGTATCCCTCGGGTGAATAAACAGTCTGTGGGACAGAGCCTTCTCTTACCGTGCTGCTGTTTTGTGGAATGACCTCCCTATGGAGATTAAACAGAGAATAAATGTGTCTTAAGTCTGGACTTGAATGTCTCTACAGAATTTGACTGTTTTTATGGCTAGCATACTGGCATAGGATGGAACTGTGCTCCCTATCCTTTTAAATTCATTTGATTAGTAATGGTCAACTTTATCTAAATTGTGGGTCTGTTAGTGAAGCTTAGGGCTAGCGGCCGGCAATCACCTTAGTATTTTCTCTGCTTTCCTGTCGATTTAATGCTGATGAATTATACCTTAGGTGTGGTTTTTCTGGCCAACTGATTAGTCTCTTTTTCTCTCTGACCGAGGTGCAGAGGGCAATGCATGGGAGTGGCATCTGTGGGCAACAGGATGCTGGACTGACCACAAGATGCCATGCCTGAAGCTGATGCAGCAGCTGTTTTGATGTCCTGTTGTCTGTTTCTTTAGCTTTGGAAAACTTTGGAAAAACCTTGTAACTGTTAGAATGGCCTAACCAGTGGGTCACCCCTCTGAGTCTGGTCTGCTTGTGGTTTCTTCCTCAGTATCATCTGAGGGAGTTTTTCCCCTTTCGCTGTTTGTTTCTTTGTTGTGATTTGGCGCTACATAAAATGAAATAAATTGAAATTGAAAATTAAGGCAACAACTCAGTTCTTTGGTACCAGGTCTCTTCAGAAGATTTTTGGGGACCAACAAAATGACTTTGTATCAAATGACTGGTAATTTACAATGACTAAGATGAGGATTATTGCTTGCATTGTGAGGGGGTGTCAACTTTCACATTTTGGCCATGTGGCACATTTTTCTGTGGATGATCCAGTGCATAGGTGACTGAATGTTAAGGACCCCGGTGGCAGGCCAAGGGGCATCACCTGGCTGTTGCAGATAGATGGTTACGTTGTACAGGTATGAATCTACCAATTGTCTACCTGGGTGGCTGCCATCTTGCGACGGGCTATACAGTTCTCCAGGTCTGCCTATAGAATCCCATACGATGGCCTATAGAAGTTCCTTTTTTTATACTTTGCCTTTTATATCTGCTTGTGTATAAGTGTGATGTGTATATACACACTTCTCAAATATATTATGGTTACAGGTGAAAGAAAAATAATGTCTCCTTGCTAGTACAGTGGCAACATTATTGTCCTGCCCTCTACTTAACTAGGCAGGTAGATAACCATCATCTCAAAAACCACACCTTGGTTCCCTTTTTGCTGTTTATTTGATGGATGCATGGCGTGGCTGAATTAACAAATGAGTGAATGGTAAAACGGTAAATAAAGGACACAGAATAGCATGTATGAACTGATGTGTAAAACAACTTTTTTAACAATATAAAATATGAGCAATAAAACATCGGCTCTAATAATAACACCTAAATTTACGCGGTAAACAGCAGCCAAAGAAGGTTATCAGGCTAACGTTAGCCACTAGCAAATGGCTAGCGTCTATGCTAACGTCTGGTAAAACATTGATTTTTCAGTTGCATTACTCACAAAACAGCGCATGGCAGTTAGTACTAAATCTATGCTGATAAAATATGTAATTCCTACTAACTTACAGGCTGCGCTGGCTTAAAACACAGCACAACAGGTGCAGCAGGTCTTTCGTTTCTTCTCATTAGAAAGGAAGCGATACGTGACACCACTTCCGGTATGATGCCAAAATAAAACAGACAATGCAAAATTATTGCAAAGAACAAATGAAGGCTGTATGAACCTATATAACACCAAAATAATAACTGAGGTGGCTCTTATGCCGCATTCACACCGGGCACGACATGAGCGACAGCAGCGACAGGTTGCCATGTAATCCCTATGTAAGGACGCGTTTTGGCGCCAAGTCATGCAGCGCGATGTGATGGATGCGAATGAAGCAACACGAATGAAGCGATTTTGAGCGACTGGCGCGTTTGTGGCGCGATATTGTGTCGCATTACGTCACGTTGCCCTCCTCCCCAAGTTAAAAAATCTGAACTTTTTCATCTCGTCGCGCTGCGATGACCAATCAGGGACTGAATATGTAGTGACGTGGAGATGTCTGGAGTGTGACTGAAGATGTGAACATGCACTGTATCTGGTAGTAGCCTGTGGGAAGTCCTTAAAGCGACAGAATCACCTCAAAATCTCTCATCAGCCGTTAAAATTTTCACTGAAAACCAGCTTAATTTTTCGAACCATGTCCACTTCGATGTGTCTCACAGGTTTAGAAAAAATTTTGATCAAACAAAGCGCCAGTCTCTCAGCACCTTCTCAGACAAAGGAATTCCGACGAGGGGCTGGACGACTCCTCCCACAAGGCGTGCTCACAGGCGAATGACGTCACCGACAGGCGTGGAAAAACTCACGCATGCGCACGAGGGTTCAAGCATGTCTGACGTAAAAACATATGAATGAAATCCATATAGTTTTTGAAAAAAATAAAAAGGACCGTTACTTTATTGACAGCCCACGTATGTCCTCTGTGACAGCCACTGCTTCTTTTCTGAAACGGACAAGCACCCGGACCAGGCTGTTGTTCATATTTGGACCTTTCAGCAGCACGTCATTTAAAGACACTGCCTGAAAATTAGCACTTGAGCTAATTAGCACCTCCCTGATGTTCCCCGGCTTCTGCGGGTGATAAACTCCAAAAAAGGACAGATACCAGCATTCCTCTTCTTCCCCAATAGCTGGTGCTGGCTCTGCGTGATCATTGTCAAACAACCCCTGCATGAAGTCCATAAAATGTCTCTCCATCTCAGGACATTTCTTTAATGTGTGGCACAGTGGATCTAAGCACCTGAGTGCTATACTTCTGTTGTTTGGGAGGCGGGTTCTCGGTGTGTGGAAAGGAAGTGGAGCAATCCAGCTGTTTGCATCATCTTGGTAAAAGTCTCTCTCTCCATAATCTGCAGAAAGGCTAGGTCATCAAGGGAAGGGGCAAGCTTTTCATCCCTTTAATTTGCTGAAATATGTGTTCTCCTATCTGACCTGAACTGTGTGTGTCCCAGGGCTTGTTGTGTGACTGGGGCTGCTCTTTAACATGAAAGCTGTTCTGGCAGGGTGGTAGGAAACTTGGTCGCCCATTTTCTAGAACACTAGTTCTGTATGTGCCAATGACAGCTGGCTTGTGAGCTCCCCCTAGGCATACATCTCCTACAATAACCCACCCAAGTGCAAGTCTCTGGGCAAACGGGGCATCAACTGGTCCGTTAACTCGTTCATACACTTTGTGCACTTGTATTATGTCTCTGCCTAATAGCAACAAAATCTCGGCTCCAGGGTAAAGGGGTTGGATTTGGCTTGCAAGGTGTTGGATGTGTGGATATGCTAAAGCAACTTCTGGTGTTGGAATTTCAGTCTTATTCTCCGGGAGTGAGTCACACTCAAGCAGAGAGGGCAGAGGAGAGCTAAACTGGCCATCAATAGACTGTATAACGAGGTTCTCAGCTATGCAGCCACTAGTCATGGAAACCCCGGTACAAGTCTTTAGTGTGTATGGCGCTAGGTTGCCCATTGGGATGTCAAAGGCGTTGAAAGGAGTTGATTTAGCTAATGACCTATTGCTCTGGTCATCTATGACAGCATAAACCTTGACTTGGCCAAGATGGTGCCGGGGTGCTTGGTACGTCTTTTGGCTTTCGCAATATTTGTGTGTTTTATGTTTTTAACTTGTATTATGGGGACCTCCAACTCACGGATGGTGTATGATCGCACAGAGCTTCTTAAGATAAAATCATTCGTGGAACTGAGCACACTGTTTGACGGTAATAAGGGCTCAAAAAGGCTGCATCCCACTCACCTGAATGACGTGCCCGAGTTCCTGCTTCGGGTGAGGGCCCTCCCTGTGAGGAAGCGCCGCCATCGAGGAGTGCGCAGTGGTAGGCCAGTAAAGTTAAAAGCCTTGCTTGCGCGATCTCCTGCACTGCTGAAGGTTCCTGCTCTTATCCCTTTGGAGTATTGAGCCTGTTTTGATCGTGTTGTTGCTCATCGCACTCTGGCTCCGATGCGTGGATGGCTGGTCCCGCTGTTTGGGCAACAGGTGGATTGTCTGGCACTGCGTCCATGCTGGACACGGTCTCGATGCCAAGGTGGCATTCATCCCGGCAACCTGAGGTCGGTATGTCGTGGAACTCCTGCTGCCGAGGCTTCCTCCTCACAGAGGTGTGGACTTGCAAATGTAAGATCTGTGGCTAATAAGACTTTCATCCTCCAGGACTTTTTTACCTCGAACGATTTGGATTTATTTTTCTTGACGGAAACGTGGATAAACGCTGGTGAGTCCTCTGTCTTTTCCGAACTGTTACCTCCGTCATGTACTTTTATTAACACCCTGAGAGTTTCAGGTCGGGGTGGAGGGATTGCAACTTTATTGGATAGCTGTTTATGTTTCAAGTCACTATCAGAAGTCCGGTTTTCCTCTTTTGAACTGAGTTGTTTCACCCTGCGACGGAAGGAGCCAGTGTTGTGCGCTGTGGTTTACAGGCCTCCTAAATATAATAAGGATTTTATAAGAGAATTCTCTGAGTGTCTTGCTGCTTTTATGTCAGATTATGACAAGATTTTAATTGTTGGTGATTTTAATCTGCACGTTTGCTGTTCGTCTAAACCCTTGTCTAGAGAGTTTTTAGATTTAGTTGATGGTTTTAACTTAATCCAACATGTTACGGGTGCCACTCATATTCATGGACATACTTTGGATCTTGTTCTTACATATAATGTACAGATTGAAAATTTATTTGTGGGTAACACGTTTGTATCGGACCACTGTTCTATTTTATTTGATTTGATTTTAAGTGATGATGTTCTGAATCTACCTGCCCCTGCACGCTTGTGTCGCTCTCTTAAGCCTGAAACAGCGGCTCGCTTCTCCTCGCTCTTTGTTGTTGAGAGGGAGAAAGTAACTGCCAGTGAAAATACGGAGAAACTAATGGAAGACTCTTTCTACCTGCAGCAATGTTCTCAATGCTGTAGCCCCACTTAAAGCTGTGCGCCCTAAAATGAAACGGGTGCCGTGGCTGAATGACAGGACGCGTGAAGCCAGGTGCGTGTGTAGAAGAGCTGAACGCAGGTGGAAAAAAGATGGACTGCAAGTCTCGTATGATATTTTAAAGGAGACCTGGCTCGCATATCAGAACATGGTGAAAGATGAAAAGATTAAATAGCTTTCTGAGGTGGTCTCCAATAATGTTAATAATCCACGTGTTCTTTTTAAAACTATTGAGACAGTGCCTAACCCCCCTCAGCCCACAGGGTTAGAATCAACACCTGACACTTGTAATGCATTTTTGCACTTTTTTACTGAGAAAGTGGAAAGAATTAGAGCCAATATTCAGACTTCTTCATGTAACCCTTTTCCAGACATGCCATGCTCATCTGTCATTTGTCATTCTGAGCCAGTGTCTCTTGCATGTCTGTCTAAAGTTGTCTGTGAACTTAAGCCTGTTTCGAGTCCACTTGACCCTGTTCCTCCTCGACTGTTCAAAGAAGTCTGGACAACTATTGGCCCTAATGTCCTTGACATTATAAATAGCAGTCTGCTGTCTGGTGTTGTTCCTCTGTTTTGTAAGGAGGCAGTTATTGAGCCCCTTCTGAAAAAACCTAGCCTTGATTCTGCAAATGTCTGCAATTTTAGGCCATTTTCTAAACTGCCTTTTTTGGCTAAAATTTTAGAGAAATGTGTTCTTATGCAGCTGCAGTTTTTCTTAAAGGCACATGGCATTTTTGATATTTTTCAGTCGGGTTATAAAGCCCTTCATAGTACAGAGTCGGCACTTTTAAAGGTTTTTAATGATTTGTTTTTAGTGACTGATTCTGGTGATTCTGCCATTTTAGTCCTTTTAGACTTGTCAGCTGCGTTTGATACAGTTGACCACACAACTCTTTTAAATCGCTTAGAAAACTGTGTGGGGGTTAGGGGGACTGCCCTGGAGTGGTTCAGGTCTTATCTCAGTGGGAGGAGCTGCTCTGTCAAATTGGGGGATTTCACCTCTTCCTCTGCATCTCTAAATTATGGAGTACCGCAGGGGTCAATTCTAGCACCTGTTCTTTTTGCCCTCTACCTCCTCCACCTGAGTCAAATCTTTAAAAATCATGGCTTACAATATCATTTTTACGCAGATGACTGCCAGATTTACCTGCCACTCAAAAAACTTGCTTCTGCCCCTTCTGCGCCTCTTTTGAATTGTTTGAGTGATGTCAAGGCTTGCTTGGCCAACAACTTTTTAAGTCTAAATGAGGATAAAACAGAGGTCATTTTATTTGGAAAGATTGACCCCCTCTTGGACCTGGGCCCTCTTACACAGTACGTGAAACAGTCTGTCACCAACCTTGGCGTCATTATTGACAAAGATTTTAAATTTGACAAGCAGCTAAACGCCGTTGTCAAATCTGGATTTTATCATTTGCGTCTTTTATCCAAAGTTAAACCTTTTTTATCTTTCAATGCCTTTGAACAAGTCATGCACGCTTTTGTGTCCTCTCGTTTAGACTACTGTAATGCACTTTTTATCAGCATCAGCCAAAATGCACTTTCTCGCTTACAGTTCGTCCAAAATTCTGCTGCTCGTCTCTTAACTGGGAGCAGAAGGCGAGAGCACATTACTCCAGTTCTGGCGTCTTTGCACTGGCTTCCAGTTCCTTTTAGAGTTGATTTTAATATTTTATTATTTGTTTTTAAAGCTTTGAATGGACTGGCCCCAACGTACATTTCGGACCTCATCTGAATTTATCAGCCTCCCCATGTTTTGCGGTCTGAGGGCCAGTTCCAACTTGTGGTGCCTGTGACGAGACTTAAAACCAGGGGAGACAGGGCTTTTTCTGTGGTGGGCCCTCAGCCGTGGAATGATTTGCCCCTTAATATCCGAACAGCCCCCACTGTAGTGTTTTAAGTCTCGTCTGAAGACCCATTTTTATGCTTTGGCTCTTAGCACCGCGTGAGTGTGTGGTCCTTTGTGTGTTTTTTTTTTTTTTTGTGTGTACAGCACTTTGGAAACTGTGTGTGTGAAATGTGCTATATAAATAAAGGGTATGGTATGGTATGGTATGACCTTCTTGTCTGGATGCCCCTTTGCATAGACGTAGGCCTGACATTTTTGAACAGGAGCGCACCCACTTAAGTCCCCACAAACCTGAGTGCATGCTGAGCTGGTCTCTAAGGCTGGACTACTCTCCCCGCCATACTCCTCTCTGTGCTCCCTGCCCTGTTCTGGAGTAGTGTTTTGAGCTTTTACATTTTGTGTCCATGGAGCTGGACCCACATGCAATGCAGCAATATGTTTGGTGCTGTTGCACTCCGAACATATGATTTCTGCCTTGCAGTCTTTGGCTTGGTGAGTGGAAGAATCACAGCACCTAAAGCAAATGTTGTGTTCCCTGAGGTCTGCTTTGTGCTCATCTAATGTCTTTTCTCTAAAACCCCTACACTTCTTTAAAGAGTGTGGTTTCTTATGAATAGGACACTGCTTGTTTGTGAACTCACTTGCACTGACTGAGCTCGTTTTGCAAGTTTTGTTTAGCTCTGTTTTGTGGACAGCAACAGGAGATCTTGACTTAGCAAATCTTGTAAAGTGGTTGTCGTAAGTTGCTGGGGTGGAGGTGGTAGCTGAAGTGGCTGACTTAAAACTGGGGTCATTTCTCATCCTTGCTTCATCTTGTATGAAGCGACAAAAGAATGAAAATGGAGGGAAACACACTTCATATCTTTGCTTGTTTTTTGTACCCTCTGACATCCACTTGTCTTGAAGATTTATCTGCAACTTATCAACAATTGGGGCAATGCCACATGAGGTGGCCAAATACAGTAGTCCAGGTAAAGAGTCATCAGATTTGGCTGCATCGATTTCAGACAGTAGGTCGCCAAACTCTCTTAATTTTTGGGGTTCTTTGTTTGAATCCTTGGGGAAGCATTCGAGTCTGTCAAGGAGAGACTTCTCAATAGCCTCTGGGGTGCCATAATATTCTTGTAGCCGTGTCCAGACTCGACGTAGGACCTCTGCTGGATTGTTGAGATGGACAGAGTGTATGTGTTTGGCATGTTTGGACAATTCTTCTCCTAGCCATCGAGTGAGCAAATCTAACTCTTTAGTGGGCTTTAAGCTTAAGCCCTCTATGGCATTATGCCAAGCTCTTGCTTGCCTCTACTGGTGGTTGGCTCTCACTGCGGTATTGTATCACTTCTTGTTCCGAAGCACAGCAGTGTTTTGCTGCATCTGTTAGCTGTTTAATCTGCGCAGTTAGATTGATCTAGTTACCTAGATAACAATTTGTTTCACAGTGTAATCTTCACGTGCCTTAACTAAAGCACTCCCTCTGCTGAATCACCTCTAAATTATTTACACATTATTCACTTTGTGTGTCTTTAGGAATCCGCTAGCTTAGCGTAGCTACTAGCTCTTAGCCGGTTTAGCATGGCGGCTTCTCCTGTCTCTCCTGCACTTTTCTGCTCTGTGTGTGAAATGTTTAGTTATTCCTCAGCCTCCTTTAGCAGTAATGGTACTTGTAATAAGTGTAGCTTATTCGTAGATTTGGAGGCCAGGCTGGGCGAATTGGAGACTCGGTTCCGCACCGTGGAAAATTCTACAGCTAGCCAGGCCCCTGTAGTCGGTGCGGACCAAGGTAGCTTAGCCGCCGTTAGTTTCCCTCTGGCAGATCCTGAGCAGCCGGGAAAGCAGGCCGACTGGGTGACTGTGAGGAGGAAGCGTAGTCCTAAACAGAAGCCCCGTGTACACCGCCAACCCGTTCACATTTCTAACTGTTTTTCCCCACTCGACGACACACCCTCCGAGGATCAAACTCTGGTTATTGGCGACTCTGTTTTGAAAAATGTGAAGTTAGCGACACCAGCAACCATAGTCAATTGTCTTCTGGGGGCCAGAGCAGGCGACATTGAAGGAAATTTGAAACTGCTGGCTAAGGCCTCCAAACCGTGACTATCCAGGGTTGGGACCAGGAAGCAGAGTTGTAGTCTTACACACTTCTCTGCAGCTTCTCTCCCCCTGCCATCCCCTCATTACCCCATCCCCATAGAGACGGTGCCTGCTCCCAGACCACCAATAACCAGCAAAAATCTATTTAAGCATAAAAATTCAAAAAGAAAAAAATAATATAGCACCTTCAACTGCACCACAGACTAAAACAGTTAAATGTGGTCTATTAAACATTAGGTCTCTCTCTTCTAAGTCCCTGTTAGTAAATGATATAATAATTGATCAACATATTGATTTATTCTGCCTTACAGAAACCTGGTTACAGTAGGATGAATATGTTAGTTTAAATGAGTCAACACCCCCGAGTCACACTAACTGCCAGAATGCTCGTAGCATGGGCCGAGGCGGAGGATTAGCAGCAATCTTCCATTCCAGCTTATTAATTAATCAAAAACCCAGACAGAGCTTTAATTCATTTGAAAGCTTGACTCTTAGTCTTGTCCATTCAAATTGGAAGTCCCAAAAACCAGTTTTATTTGTTACTATCTATCGTCCACCTGGTCGTTACTGTGAGATTCTCTGTGAATTTTCAGACCTTTTGTCTGACTTAGTGCTTAGCTCAGATAAGATAATTATAGTGGGCGATTTTAACATCCACACAGATGCTGAGAATGACAGTCTCAACACTGCATTTAATCTATTATTAGACTCAATTGGCTTTGCTCAAAATGTAAATGAGTCCACCCACCACTTTAATCATATCTTAGATCTTGTTCTGACTTATGGTATGGAAATTGAAGACTTAACAGTATTCCCTGAAAGCTCCCTTCTGTCTGATCATTTCTTAATAACATTTACATTTACTCTGATGGACTACCCAGCAGTGGGGAATAAGTTTCATTACACTAGAAGTCTTTCAGAAAGCGCTGTAACTAGGTTTAAGGATATGATTCCTTCTTTATGTTCTCTAATGCCATATACCAACACAGTGCAGAGTAGCTACCTAAACTCTGTAAGTGAGATAGAGTATCTCGTCAATAGTTTTACATCCTCATTGAAGACAACTTTGGATGCTGTAGCTCCTCTGAAAAAGAGAGCTTTAAATCAGAAGTGCCTGACTCCGTGGTATAACTCACAAACTCGCAGCTTAAAGCAGATAACCCGTATGTTGGAGAGGAAATGGCGTCTCACTAATTTAGAAGATCTTCACTTAGCCTGGAAAAAGAGTCTGTTGCTCTATAAAAAAGCCCTCCGTAAAGCTAGGACATCTTACTACTCATCACTAATTGAAGAAAATAAGAACACCAGGTTTCTTTTCAGCACTGTAGCCAGGCTGACAAAGAGTCAGAGCTCTATTGAGCCGAGTATTCCTTTAACTTTAACTAGTAATGACTTCATGACTTTCTTTGCTAATAAAATTTTAACTATTAGAGAAAAAATTACTCATAACCATCCCAAAGATGTATCATTATCTTTGGCTGCTTTCAGTGATGCCGGTATTTGGTTAGACTCTTTCTCTCCGATTGTTCTGTCTGAGTTATTTTCATTAGTTACTTCATCCAAACTATCAACATGTCTATTAGACCCCATTCCTACCAGGCTGCTCAAGGAAGCCCTACCATTATTTAATGCTTCGATCTTAAATATGATCAATCTATCTTTATTAGTTGGCTATGTACCACAGGTTTTTAAGGTGGTAGTAATTAAACCATTACTTAAAAAGCCATCACTTGACCCAGCTATCTTAGCTAATTATAGGCCAATCTCCAACCTTCCTTTTCTCTCAAAAATTCTTGAAAGGGTAGTTGTAAAACAGCTAACTGATCATCTGCAGAGGAATGGTCTATTTGAAGAGTTTCAGTCAGATTTTAGAATTCATCATAGTACAGAAACAGCATTAGTGAAGGTTACAAATGATCTTCTTATGGCCTCAGACAGTGGACTCATCTCTGTGCTTGTTCTGTTAGACCTCAGTGCTGCTTTTGATACTGTTGACCATAAAATTTTATTACAGAGATTAGAGCATGCCATAGGTATTAAAGGCACTGCGCTGCGGTGGTTTGAATCATATTTATCTAATAGATTACAATTTGTTCATGTAAATGTGGAATCTTCTTCACAGACTAAGGTTAATTATGGAGTTCCACAAGGTTCTGTGCTAGGACCAATTTTATTCACTTTATACATGCTTCCCTTAGGCAGTATTATTAGATGGCATTGCTTAAATTTTCATTGTTACGCAGATGATACCCAGCTTTATCTATCCATGAAGCCAGAGGACACACACCAATTAGCTAAACTGCAGGATTGTCTTACAGACATAAAGACATGGATGACCTCTAATTTCCTGCTTTTAAACTCAGATAAAACTGAAGTTATTGTACTTGGCCCCACAAATCTTAGAAACATGGTGTCTAACCAGATCCTTACTCTGGATGGCATTACCCTGACCTCTAGTAATACTGTGAGAAATCTTGGAGTCATTTTTGATCAGTATATGTCATTCAAAGTGCATATTAAACAAATATGTAGGACTGCTTTTTTGCATTTACGCAATATCTCTAAAATTAGAAAGGTCTTGTCTCAGAGTAATGCTGAAAAACTAATTCATGCATTTATTTCCTCTAGGCTGGACTATTGTAATTCATTATTATCAGGTTGTCCTAAAGGTTCCCTGAAAAGCCTTCAGTTAATTCAAAATGCTGCAGCTAGAGTACTAACGGGGACTAGAAGGAGAGAGCATATCTCACCCATATTGGCCTCTCTTCATTGGCTTCCTGTTAATTCCAGAATATAATTTAAAATTCTTCTTCTTACTTATAAGGTTTTGAATAATCAGGTCCCATCTTATCTTAGGGACCTCATAGTACCATATCACCCCAATAGAGCGCTTCGCTCTCAGACTGCAGGCTTACTTGTAGTTCCTAGGGTTTGTAAGAGTAGAAAGGGAGGCAGGCTCCTCTCCTGTGGAACCAGCTCCCAATTCAGATCAGGGAGACAGACACCCTCTCTACTTTTAAGATTAGGCTTAAAACTTTCCTTTTTGCTAAAGCTTATAGTTAGGGCTGGATCAGGTGACCCTGAACCATCCCTTAGTTATGCTGCTATAGACTTAGACTGCTGGGGGGTTCCCATGATGCACTGAGTGTTTCTTTCTCTTTTTGCTCTGTATGCACCACTCTGCATTTAATCATTAGTGATTGATCTCTGCTCTCTTCCACAGCATGTCTTTTTCCTGGTTCTCTCCCTCAGCCCCAACCAGTCCCAGCAGAACACTGCCCCTCCCTGAGCCTGGTTCTGCTGGAGGTTTCTTCCTGTTAAAAGGGAGTTTTTCCTTCCCACTGTCGCCAAGTGCTTGCTCACAGGGGGTCGTTTTGACCGTTGGCGTTTTTACGTAATTATTGTATGGCCTTGCCTTACAATATAAAGTGCCTTGGGGCAACTGTTTGTTGTGATTTGGCACTATATAAATAAAATTGATTGATTGATTGATTGATTGATTATGAAAGGAGGCTCTCCATGTCCAGTAGTCCTCCGCCCTGTCTGTAAATTTTGTTAGACCATCTGTGACTAAATCTCTTTTAGCCAGAAATTTAACAAGATTAGCAAAGTCACTGTTGTCATTGTTATATTGACTTGGCTGGGAGGGCGAACTGAGATGGGCAAAGGAACTCATAGGTTGGGGTGTGGTACTCACATATTTATAGCCACATTGCTCTTTTGTAGTGGCAGCTAGTGGTAAGGGGCTACCAGACTCATCTTTAATGTCCTGCTGATGTGTATCTGGGACATATTCTAGTGAGGTGGCTGAACTAAGGATTGGACTTGCGGCACATTGTTTTATGGGTATGAATTTTTTAGTGTCTGTTAGGTCTTCACCGAGATGATCTGGTGAATATCTGAGGTAGCTTTGTAGTCTGTGTGATTGGGTTGAAACTGGAAGCTGGCTTAACATATGAGAGTTCAGTTTAAGTTGTGTCTTGTCTTGACCTTGGCTTGATTCCTCATGTTGTTTTCTTGATGCATGTGTTGACATTTCCCCGCTCACCCCCTCTGCTATTGCTGCTTCAAACACAGTGGCTTCAGCGAGCGCGGCCTCTGCTTCCTTTTCTTCTTTTAGCACTTCTAAGGTTGCACTTAGCTCTGCTTGTCTCATTTTAATTTCAATCTCCCGTCGAGCAAACTCAGCTCTGGCACGTGCTGCTTCAGCCTTTGCACATGCTTCAACTGTTGCTTTGGTGAGTAAGCTGCGAGATCTGGATTATGAGCCGGAGCAGGTGGACCGGACCTCCAGGTGTTCCTCCTCCAATGACAGCATGGTTGCATCTGGGTCTGAAGCCTGGGAGACTGTGTGCTGTACCTCCTGGTGTAGTCGTTTCACAGCCTTTTTACTGTCCTGCCCTCGCACTTAACTAGGCAGGTCGATAACCATCATCTCAAAAACCACATCCTTGTTCCCTTTTTGCTGTTTATTTGATGGATGCATGGCGTGGCTGAATTAACAAATGAGTGAATAGTAAAACTGTAAATAAAGGACACAGAATAGCATGTATGAGCTGATGTGTAAAACAACATTTTTAACAATATAAAATATGAGCAATAAAACATCGGACATAATAATAACACCTAAATTTACGCGGTAAACGGCAGCCAAAGAAGGTTAACAGGCTAACGTTAGTCGCTAGCGAATGGCTAAGTAGCGTCTATACTAATGTCTGGTAAAACATTGATTTTTCAGTTGCATTACTCACAAAACAGCGCATGGCAGTTAGTACTAAACGTATGCTGATAAAATATGTAATTCCTACTAACTTACAGGCTGTGCTGGCTTAAAACACAGCACGACAGGTGCAACAGGTCTTTCATTTCTCCTCATTAGAAAGGAAGCGACATGCGACACCACTTCCGATATGATGCCAAAATAAAACGGACAATGCAAAATTATCGGTGGCTCTTAGGGAGCCAGAACAATTATCTTGCATAAAAATATGCAGACAAAATAAAACAATCTTTTTTTTTTTCATCCAAATTCTGCATTTTTTTCTATCAGATAATTTATCTTCTAAATTTGAGTAAAATGAATTGATTAATATGGTGTTTCTATATGTTGGCATGTTAATAGAAACATATAGGTTTCTACTGGCAATGAAGCCTATAGGTCCTTATGTCTATATAATGCTATAGGTCTCTATAGGCCAAGACCCTACAGGTCATATGCCTATAGGTGTTCTACTGAGACCTAGAAGCCCTCTATAGAATCCTACAGAACTTTTTACAAACTACCAACTGGGACATCTTCGCACAGGAGGACCTCACGGAATACACATCCATTGTACTGTTTTATATTAAAACATGCATGGATGTCACGGTGGAGAAGAGGATTAGACATTATCCAAATAAGAAACGGTGGATGAACAGTGAGGTCAAGCAGCTGCTGAGAGACTGGAGCTCTGCTTTCAGGTCTGGGAACATGGAATTGTACAGCTCAGCCAGATCTAACCTGAAAAGAGGCATAAAACGGGCAAAGGCAGCATATGCAAAGAAGATTGAGGGGCACTTCACGGAGGGGAACCCCTGACGTGTCTGGCAGGGCACTTATGACCAAGTCAACTTGAACACTTCCTCTTCTAATGCCACCACCACCAACACCAGCACAATCATAGTGGAGGAGCTAAATCGGTTCTTTGCTAGGTTTGAAGTTAGTGAGGAAGAGAATGTTCCCATGCTGCCACCTGCTAGCAATCTGCCCCTCACTGTGAGCACGGAAGAGGTCAGGAGGGTGCTCCGGGGTGTGAACCTGTCGAAGGCTGCTGGTCCCAATGGTGTCCAGGGGAGGGTATTGAGGGGCTGTGCAGACCAGCTGACAGAGGTTTTCACTACCATTTTTAACCTCTCGCTGGCTGCCTGCACAGTCCCGAGCTGCCTAAAATCTGCCACTATCGTGCACATCCCCAAGAGAGAGTCAGTCAGCAGTCTGAATGATTACAGACCTGTGGCTCTCACTTCAACTGTGATGAAGTGCTTTGAGAGGCTGGTGCTGAGGCACATACAGTAGTGTTCAGAATAATAGTAGTGCTATGTGACTAAAAAGATTAATCCAGGTTTTGAGTATATTTCTTATTGTTACATGGGAAACAAGGTACCAATAGATTCAGTAGATCCTCACAAATCCGTTAAGACCAAGCAATCTTGATATGCACACTCTTAAGGCTATGAAATTGGGCTATTCGTGAAAAAAAGTAGAAAAGGGGGTGTTCACAATAATAGTAGTGTGGCATTCAGTCAGTGAGTTTGTCAATTTTGTGGAACAAACATGTGTGAATCAGGTGTCCCCTATTTAAGGATGAAGCCAGCACCTGTTGAATATGCTTTTCTCTTTGAAAGCGTGAGGAAAATGGGACGTTCAAGACATTGTTCAGAAGAACAGCATAGTTTGATTAAAAAGTTGATTGGAGAGGGGAAAACTTATAAGCAGGTGCAAAAAATTATAGGCTGTTCATCTACAATGATCTCCAATGCTTTAAAATGGACAAATAAACAGAGACGCGTGGAAGAAAACGGAAAACAACCATCAAAATGGATAGAAGAATAACCAGAATGGCAAAGGCTCACCCATTGATCAGCTCCAGGATGATCAAAGACACTCTCGAGTTACCTGTAAGTGCTATGACAGTTAGAAGACGCCTGTGTGAAGCTAATTTATTTGCAAGAATCCCCCGCAAAGTCCCTCTGTTAAATAAAAGACATGTGCAGAAGAGGTTACAATTTGCCAAAGAACACATCAGCTGGCCTAAAGAGAAATGGAGGAATATTTTGTGGACTGATGAGAGTAAAATTGTTCTTTTTGGGTCCAAGGGCCGCAGACAGTTTGTAAGATGACCCCCAAACTCTGAATTCAAGCACAGTTCACAGTGAAGACAGTGAAGCATGGTGGTGCAAGCATCATGATATGGGCATGTTTCTCCTACTATGGTGTTGGGCCTATATATCGCATGCCAGGTATCATGGATCAGTTTGGATATGTCAAAATACTTGAAGAGGTCATGTTGCCTTATGCTGAAGAGGACATGCCCTTGAAATGGGTGTTTTAACAAGACAATGCCCCCAAGCACACTAGTAAATGAGCAAAACCTTGGTTCTAAACCAACAAAATTAATGTCTCACAGATGTGAAGAAATCATGAAAAACTGTGGTTATACAACTAAATACTACTTTAGTGATTCACAGGATTGCTAAAAAGGCAATTTGAACATAATAGTTCTGAGTTTGTAGCGTCAACAGCAGATGCTACTATTATTGTGAACACCCCTTTTCTACTTTTTTTTTTACTAATAGCCCAATTTCATAGCCTTAAGAGTGTGCATATCATGAATGCTTGGTCTTGTTGGATTTGTGAGAATCTACTGAATCTACTGGTATCTTGTTTCCCATGTAACAATAAGAAATATACTCAAAACCTGGATTAGTCACATAGCACTACTATTATTCTGAACACTACTGCAAAATCCTTACTGCCTCCCAGCCTTGATCAGCACCAATTCGCATACAGAGCCAACAGGTCCACAGGTGATGCCATCAACACAGCCCTCCACACAGTGTGTCAACATCTTGAACAGTCTGGCAATTATGCGAGGATGTTGTTCGTGGACTTCAGTTCTGCTTTTAACACACTTGTTCCAAGCAGACTGTTGTTCAAACTGCGTAGCCTGGGCATTGGCGAGCACACCTGCAGATGGATCAGAGACTTTCTCACCAACCGTCTGCAGTCAGTCAGGATGGGGTCCCACCACTCCTCAGTGCTGACAGTGAGCACTGGGGCCCCTCAGGGCTGTGTGCTCAGCCCCATGCTGTACACTTTGTACACCCATGACTGTGCACCAACCCAAAGCAGCAACATCTTTGTCAAATTTGTGGATGACATTATTGTGGTTGGGCTGATTCACAACAACGATGAGACAGCCTACAGAGAGGAGGTCCTGAACCTCACTAGTTGTTGCTCCCTAAATAACCTGGCACTTAACTCCTCAAAGACAAAGGAGTTGGTGCTAGATTTAGGCGGAAGAGGGAGGACACCCACCCCCCCCTTCTCATTCAGGGAGACACCGTAGAGAGGGTCAGTGACTTCAAGTTCCTGGGAACATACATTTCTCTGGACCTTACATGGGGCACCAACATCAGTGCCCTTGTGAAAAAGGCACAGCACCGTCTGTACTTTTTAAGGTCACTGAGGAAGGTCAACCTGTCCCAGTAACTGCTGCTGTCCTTCTATAGGTATTCTGTAGAGAGTGTCCTCACCAACAACATCTTGGTGTGGTACAGGAGCTGCTCTCAGGCTGACAAGAAGCGTCTGGAGAGAGTCAGGAAGTCAGCACAGAACATCATAGGAGCGCAGTTGTCCTCTCTGTCAGACATCTATAACACCAGATGTCTGCGCAGGGCCAGAAGCATCAGCTTTGATGGTTCACACACCCAATTACGAGATCAGTGGTCAATTTTTTTTTTTTTTATCCAGTGAATGCAATATGCTTCCATAGTCAACAGTTAGGGATGTGGCAAAGCACAGCCCTAGCGCATACCCCTATAATTACCTGTTTGAAAAGCTTTATATATTTCTTAGTGATAGCATACCATAGTTTGTGAAAAATGCTGGAATATAAGTCAGTTTTGGAGATAGGCATATATACATATCCTTGCATACATAGTGTGTTCTACACAATGGCTATTCTTTCTGTGCAATCATCCAGTGCAACAGGTATATACGTATCATGTCTTTTCCCTTTGCGTCTATCTTTACCTCTGTGTTTTAGGGTCATTTTCTGTTGCTCTGCCTGCTTGACAAACCTGGCCTGGCACACCTCACTACACAATCATCCATCCAAGCCAGCTCATCTTCACCAGTCTTTTGTTTCCCTACACCCTCTGCCTCACCTGCATGCTTCCTTGCACATTCCTCTGCCTGCTGTTCCATCATCAAAACCCATTTACTGCCAGTTTTGTTCTTCCCTGCCAACAGCCATTTTCCCTCTGCCATCTGCCCCCACCTGTTCCAGTCCCCATTTACAAACTTTACTATAAACTGTTTCTTGATCATTTATATTTTAATCAATATCCTGTGTTTGGATGAAACAAAACTGTTCATGGTATATGCACTTATGAGATTACAAAATCATGTTCATATAATACAAATCAGTGGATTATTGATTGAAAACACAACAGTTTCTTGATCTTATTTTATGTTATTTTTTACTTTTTCAAAAAAATGTTATGAATAAGAATTTACATGGCCCTTTGGAATGACTGCCCAAGCATTTATAGTAAATTTCCCATTTAATACAATACACATGTAACAGCAGTAAGCTTTATGGCTGTGCCACCACTTTAAATTATTTTCTGTTTTTTGTGTATATAATGTCTTTTGTTTTCCGTGTGTGTCCAAATGCTTTTGTGTCCTTGTAGTAGACACTGTTTTTAGTGCTCTGTAATCAGACAGCAGTGGCTCAAACAAATTGAAAACACTTTTTTGTAACCATACTGGTTACCCATTATCATAGGCAGAGCTTCACAATGCGTGCCCTGCATTGGATTCATGACAGCCATTTAGTATCTTGTTGACACTGACAGCCACAGAAAAAGTGCCATGAAAGGCTGGGAATTTGTATTCTCATATATTTATGTGAGGTTCCTCCTGAGTCTCTGTTGGAAGAGTCATTTAAAGCAAGTAAAAAAAAAAAAAAAAATCAAGATCAATTCAAAACTGTGCTGCACTCTTGTTGTTGACAAAAAGCATCTGCCCAGTGGCAGCAACAACAGATTTAATTCCATCTCCCTGTGTCTGCATAGTAAGGATCCCACCTGGAAAAGCATTGATTTACTCATTCTTGAAACTAAATGAATAATGCTGGCATGAAAGGCAAATCTCTCTTTATTGACAATTATGCTGAAAATGTCAGTATATTTGACACATTTGTCTCACTCCACTGTAAAACCCAATGACTTAGTTGAACTCAAACCATTGGAGGAAACCAATTGCCTTTAACCATTTGAGTTTGCCAATTTAAATGAAATAATTTTCCAAAATTTAATTGGTAAAGTTTTAGTACCTTAACAGTTTATAGTTAATTAAACTTATGTAAATCAAGTTTATGTTTTTCAATTAAAAAGTGACATAAATTTCTGCCTAAAAAATTTGCCTTGTATTTTGGATTATATTTTTGGATGCATTCTTTGGTTTACTTGTTGACAGTAATCTGCTTTCTAATATATATATATATATATATATATATATATATTCCCCACTGCTGGGTAGTCCATCAGAGTAAATGTAAATGTTATTAAGAAATGATCAGACAGAAGGGAGCTTTCAGGGAATACTGTTAAGTCTTCAATTTCCATACCATAAGTCAGAACAAGATCTAAGATATGATTAAAGTGGTGGGTGGACTCATTTACATTTTGAGCAAAGCCAATTGAGTCTAATAATAGATTAAATGCAGTGTTGAGACTGTCATTCTCAGCATCTGTGTGGATGTTAAAATCGCCCACTATAATTATCTTATCTGAGCTAAGCACTAAGTCAGACAAAAGGTCTGAAAATTCACAGAGAAACTCACAGTAACGACCAGGTGGACGATAGATAGTAACAAATAAAACTGGTTTTTGGGACTTCCAATTTGAATGGACAATACTAAGAGTCAAGCTTTCAAATGAATTAAAGCTCTGTCTGGGTTTTTGATTAATTAATAAGCTGGAATGGAAGATTGCTGCTAATCCTCCGCCTCGGCCCGTGCTACGAGCATTCTGGCAGTTAGTGTGACTCGGGGGTGTTGACTCATTTAAACTAACATATTCATCCTGCTGTAACCAGGTTTCTGTAAGGCAGAATAAATCAATATGTTGATCAATTATTATATCATTTACTAACAGGGACTTAGAAGAGAGAGACCTAATGTTTAATAGACCACATTTAACTGTTTTAGTCTGTGGTGCAGTTGAAGGTGCTATATTATTTTTTTCTTTTTGAATTTTTATGCTTAAATAGATTTTTGCTGGTTATTGGTGGTCTGGGAGCAGGCACCGTCTCTATGGGGATGGGGTAATGAGGGGATGGCAGGGGGAGAGAAGCTGCAGAGAGGTGCGTAAGACTACAACTCTGCTTCCTGGTCCCAACCCTGGATAGTCACGGTTTGGAGGATTTAAGAAAATTGGCCAGATTTCTAGAAATGAGAGCTGCTCCATCCAAAATGGGATGGATGCCGTCTCTCCTAACAAGACCAGGTTTTCCCCAGAAGCTTTGCCAATTATCTATGAAGCCCACCTCATTTTTTGGACACCACACAGACAGCCAGCAATTCAAGGAGAACATGCGGCTAAACATGTCACTCCCGGTCCGATTGGGGAGGGGCCCAGAGAAAACTACAGAGTCTGACATTGTTTTTGCAAAGTTACACACCGATTCAATGTTAATTTTAGTGACCTCCGATTGGTGTAACCGGGTGTCAGTACTGCCGACGTGAATTACAATCTTACCAAATTTACGCTTAGCCTTAGCCAGCAGTTTCAAATTTCCTTCAATGTCGCCTACTCTGGCCCCCAGAAGACAACTGACTATGGTTGCTGGTGTCGCTAACTTCACATTTCTCAAAACAGAGTCGCCAATAACCAGAGTTTGATCCTCGGCGGGTGTGTCATCGAGTGGGGAAAAACGGTTAGAAATGTGAACGGGTTGGCGGTGTACACGGGGCTTCTGTTTAGGACTACGCTTCCTCCTCACAGTCACCCAGTCGGCCTGCTTTCCCGGCTGCTCGGGATCTGCCAGAGGGAAACTAACGGCGGCTAAGCTACCTTGGTCCGCACCGACTACAGGGGCCTGGCTAGCTGTAGAATTTTCCACGGTGCGGAGCCGAGTCTCCAATTCACCCAGCCTGGCCTCCAAAGCTACGAATAAGCTACACTTATTACAAGTACCATTACTACTAAAGGAGGCTGAGGAATAACTAAACATTTCACACCCAGAGCAGAAACGTGCAGGAGAGACAGGAGAAGCCGCCATGCTAAACCGGCTAAGAGCTAGTAGCTGCGCTAAGCTAGCGGATTCCTAAAAACCCACAAAGTGAATAAATGTGTAAATAATTTAGAGGTGATTCAGCAGAGGGAGTGCTTTAGTTAAGGCACGTGAAGATTACACTGTGAAACAAATCGTTATCTAGGTAACTAGATCAATCTAACTGCGCAGATTAAACAGCTAACAGATACAGCAAAACACCGCTGTGCTCCGGAACAGGAAGTGATACAATACCGCAGTGAGAGCCAACCACCAGACATATACATCACCAACACTTCGATACGCCAAAATTTTAAATGCACTGTTATGACAGCAGTTCATTTTTCAGTTAGTTGAATTAATGGAGATGAGTCACTATAACTTTTTTCAAAGGTTGAGTTACATTAACTTAATTATTGTGAGTTACATTAACTTAATTATTGTATTAAAATAGAGTGTTCAGTTTAACAGTGTCCCATTCATAGGTGGGATGACAGATTACTTGTAGACACATTTTGAGGTTGCTTTAGGATGACATTTGAGTAAATGGACAATGATGGCAAATGCATTGCTAAATGAGGTGGCCAGATTTAAAAATTGCCACGCCCACTAACATATTTTCTGTTGCGCTCTGTATGGCAAAAATTGTACTTTCTCAAGATGGTGGTGAATGTAACTACGAAAGGTGGTCAAGTCATGTCTGGGGGTGTGTCCCAATTCAGGGTCTACGAGTACATCCTTCTAAGACACACGCGCACCACATTCACTCATGCACTACATACTTTCTGTCTTGCAAGAATAAATTGCATATATGTGTATTAATGTTCATAAATGGTTCTACCACTGTGGTATTTACCATTACTATATATGCAGACAGGGGGGAGAAAAAAAAAGAATCCTGAAGCAGACACCCAGCTCACTTAACTACGTTTGAATACTGAAATGTGCCTTTTATATTCTTTGCATATGAAATATATGCCACTGTTCAGACACAGTTTGGTCTTTTTCTGTCTTGAGATCTTTTTTTTTTTCTTGGTATTGAGCTTTCAACATTTCAAGGTGCTATCATGCTGATTTATGAGAATCCCAGTGAGAGGCATCAAGGATTTTGATAGAAACTAATATTCTTCTCAGGCGAAAGTGATTAAAGTAATGCAAAAATATTCTCATCTTGTTTTTGCTGTTTATGCTTTGGATCGGTGCAAGTTATAATCGAATGCCATTACTACATACAGGGCATCCAGAAAGTATTTACAGTGCTTCACTTTTTCCACATTTGATTATGTTACAGCCTTATTCCAAAATGAAGTAAATTCATTTTTCCCTTTCAAAATTCTACCCACAACACCACATAATGACAACATGAAAAAAGGTTTTTTTTTATTTTTGCAATCTGAAAAAAAAATGCAACTAAGAAATCACATGTACACAAGTATTCACACCCTTTGCTCAATACTTTGTTGATGCACCTTTGGCAGCAATTACAGCCTCAAGTCTTCTTGAATATGATGCCACAAGCTTGGTGCAGCTATCTTTGGGCAGTTATGCCCATTCCTCTTTGCAGCACCTCTGTGCATCAGTGCACAGTCATCTTCAGATCTCTCCAGAGACATTCAATCAGATTCAGGTCTGGGCTCTGGCTGGGCCACTCAAGGACATTCACAGAGTTGTCCTGAAGCCACTCCTTTGATATATTGGCTGTGTGGTTAGGGTCATTATTCTGCTGAAAGATGAACCGTCGCCCCAGTAGAGATCTGGAGAAAGTTTTCATCCAGGATGTCTCTGTACATTCCTGCAGCCGTCTTTCCCTCAATCCTGATTAGTCTCCCAGTTCCTGCTACTGAAAACATCCCCACAGCATGATGCTGCCACCACCATGCTTCACTGGTAGGGATGGTGCATAGTTTCTTCCAAACATGATGGCTGGCATTCACACCAAAGAGTTCAATCTTTGTTTCATCAGCTCGGAGCATTTTGTTTCTCGTTGTCTGAGAGTCCATCAGATGTCTTTTGGCAAACACCAGGTGGACCGCTATGTGCCTTTTACTAAGGAGTGGCTTCGGTCTGGCCACTCTACCATACAGGCCTGATTGGTGGATTGATGCAGAGATGGTTATCCTTCTGGAAGGTTCTCCTCTCTCCACAGAGGAATACTGGAGCTCTGAAAGTGTGACCATTGTGTTCTTGGTCACGTCCTTGACTAAGGCTTTTCTCCCCCGATTGCTCCATGTACACAGGAGGCCAGCTGTAGGAAGAGTACTGGTGGATACAAACTTCTTCCATTTATGTATGATGGGGGCTACTGCGCTCATTGGAGCCTTCAAAGCAGCAGAAATGTTTCTGTACCCTTCCCCAGATTTGTGCCAATCCTGTGTCTGAGGTCTACGGACAATTCATTTGACTTTATGCCTACTTTGTGCTCTGACATACACTGTCAACTGTGGGAACCCATGTGTAGGCAGGTGTGTACCTTTGCAAATCATGTCCAATTAACTAAAATGATCCCAGGTGGACTCCAATTAACCTGTACAAACACCTCAAGGATGATAATTTGAAACAGGATGCACCTGAGTTAAATTTTTTGTTTCATGGCAAAGGGGTGAATACTTAAGTACAGTGAGGAAAATAAGTATTTGAACACCCTGCGATTTTGCAAGTTCTCACTAACCCTAACCCCCACTTAGAAATCATGGAGGGGTCTGAAATTTTCATCTTAGGTGCATGTCCACTGTGAGAGACATAATCTAAAAAAAGAAAAAAAAAAAAATCCAGAAATCTATGTATGTTACTGCTGCAAATAAGTATTTGAACACCTGTGAAAATCATTGTTAATATTTGGTACACTAGCCTTTGTTTGCAGTTACAGAGGTCAAACGTTTCCTGTAGTTTTTCACGAGGTTTGCACACACTGCAACAGGGATTTTGGTCCACTCCTCCATACAGATCTTCTCTAGATCTTTCAAGTTTGGAGTTTCAGCTCCCTCCAAAGATTTTCTATATGTTCAGGTCTTGAGACTGGCCAGGCCACTCCAGGACCTTGAAATGCTTCTTACGGAGCCCCTCCTTAGTTGCCCTGGCTGTGTGTTTGGGGTCATTGCCATGCTGGAAGACCCAGCCATGACCCATCTTCAATGCTCTTACTGAGGGAAGGAGGTTGTTTGCCAAAATCTCACAATACATGACCCCATCCATCCTCCCTTCAAAATAGTGCAATCGTCCTGTCCCCTTTGCAGAAGATCACCCCCAGAGTATAATGTTTCCATCCCCATGCTTCACGGTTGGGATGGTTTTCTTGGGGTTGTTCTCATCCTCTAAACACGGTAAGTGGAGTTGATTCCAAAAAGCTCTATTCTGGTCTCATCTGACCACATGACCTTCTCCCATGCCTCCTCTGGATCATCCAGATGGTCACTGGTGAACTTCAAACAGCCCTGGTGTTTGAAGTTGTGCTGGCTTGAGCAGGGGGACCTTGCTGCCCTGCAGGATTCTAATCCATGACAGCATCATGTGTTACTAATGTAATGTTTGTGACTGTGGTCCCAGCTCTCTTCAGGTCATTGGCCAGGTCCTCCTGTGTAGTTCTGAGCTTTCTCAGAATCATCCTTACCCCACAAAGTGAGATCTTGCATGGAATCCCAGACCGAGGGAGACTGACAGTCATCTTGTGTTTCTTCCACTTTCTAATAAATAATCATAACAGTTGTTGTCTTCTGCCAAGCTGCTTGCCTGTTGTCCTGTAGTCCATCCCAGCCTCGTGCGGGTCTACAGTTTTGTCCCTGGTGTCCTTAGACAGCTCTTTGGTCTTGGCTATGGTGGACAGGTTGGAGTGTGTTTGATGGAGTGTGTGAACAGGTGTCTTTTATACAGGTAACAAGTTCAAACAGGTGCAATTAATACAGGTAAAGAGTGCAGAATAAAAGGGCTTCTTAAAGAAAAATTAACAGGTCTGTGTGAGCCAGAATTCTTGCTAGTTGGTAGGTGTTCAAATACTTATTTGCAGCAGTAACATACAAATAAATTATTAAAAACTCATACATTGTGATTTACGGATTTTTTTTTTTTTAGATTATGTCTCTCACAGTGGACATGCACCTAAGATGAAAATTTCAGACCCCTCCATGATTTCTAAGTAGCAGAACTTGCAAAACCGCAGGGTGTTCAAATACTTATTTTCCTCACTGTACATGTGATTTCTTAGTTGTTTTATTTTAATAAATTTGAAAAAAATTAATTTGATAAAAATGAATTTAATCCATTTTGGAATAAGGCTGTAACATAACAAAATTTGGAAAAAGTGAAGTGCTGTGAATAATTTCTGGATGCACTGTGTGTTGGGGAAGCTGATTTTCTGTTTATGGTTTGCTAAAGACAGACTCTTCATCCATGTATATTAAAATAATTATGATTATTATTAATAATGCAAATCTTGCACACTTACATGTACACAGATTGCACTTTGTTTTTAATATATAGATGATTTAATGCCCCCTGCTGAAATGGTGTGTAAGTCCAGAATGTAATTCTCAATGTTCATTGTTCATAATTTTCATAATTATTGTATGGCCTTGCCTTACAATATGGAGCGCCTTGGGGCAACTGTTTGTTGTGATTTGGCGCTATAGAAGAAAAAAGTTGATTGATTGATTGATTGATTGTTCATTGTGGTTCGCTAATATCTGTAGTTTCTCTACACTACTCCACATAACCTGTATGTCCACTGATTGTACTTCTGCTGCTCTGTGATTGTGTGTGTGTGTGTGTGTAATTATTTATTCTTATCTATATGTTTAGTTTAACTGCACATTGGAGACTGGTCAAACGCAATTTCAATCTTCTGTGCTAACCCTGTTACATAGATTTTTGACAATAAAGTACACTTTGACTTTGACTTCTCCAAAAATATTAATCCTATCAGCATTCCATTTTGGAGGCATTCATCCTTGACCCAAAATACATAAGCATAGCAAACAGCAAATGTAAGCTCTTCCCAATTTGTCCATGATCAATGATATACATGCACACATACATGTACACAAGCACCACTTCTCTTTTAAGATATTGTGGTGAGCTGCACAAAAGAACAAAAACCAAGCCCAAGCATTTTTTTTCCTTTTATGCATTCTGCCCCAAGCAGATGCTTTTATTTTTGCACACCCACAGAGACAGTGGGAAAGGAGATTACACTTCCCAGTCATGGTAATTGCAACATGAAACTTAACTAAACTCACTAAACAAATTGAACTACAAAAACACAGTAAATCAATAACACTAACAACACTGTTAAACTAACAGAAGCCACAATAACAACATTTAAAAGTCCAAAAGTCTGAACTCCCATGCTGCATTGCAGCACAATGTCCATTGTTCACTGTTGGTAGTTAATATCCCTAATTTCTCCAAAAATTAGTCCTAAAAAATTTAAATTAGTCCTATCAACTTTCTGTTTTTGCAGTATTTATCCTTGATGCAAAAGGCATAAGCATACCAAACAGCAAATGCCATCTCCTCCCAGTTTCTCCTTGATCAAAGCCATACACACAAATGCATGCATACATCAATCTCAATCTTGTGTGGCTGAACGCCACTTGTCCCTCTACATGCAAACAGAGGTCACCTAGCTATAAATATTTAGATAATAATGTTTCAGGTGTATTTCTGAGAATAGAACATTTGTTTCTTGGTTTGGTGGGTGTCAGCAAGCACTTTTGGAAAAAAAAAATTGAACTTGACACTGAATTGAAGGTTGCATGCTTTTAATGCATGCAACCTTCACTTCACTTAACCTTCAATTATACCCCTTACAAATCATGTCAAAATATCATTAGACAGGCCTGGATCCAGACCGGTTTGGACTGATGCAGTTGCATCGGTCAGATTTTTTTACGCATCGTTCGTCATCAGTAAAAAAAAAATCTCAAATAATCCCAAATAGTGCCGAAGTGTCCCCACGATGAACACAGCTTTTGATTTGATCCCACAATGCACCACGCAGGTGTACACAGAAAAATTCAAACCAGATCAAACAAACATAGTGTCAGTCCAGTCGAGTCGATGATCATGGCATCCAGGAAAAAAGTTGTGCAAGGAAAATTGGGCACTTATTTCAGCAAGAAATGGTGAGTGCTTTATAAATAGTTTTCAGACAATAGTGTGTTTGAAAGGCATTCTATGATAACTGAAATGACATTTTCAGTGGTTTTCCAACCATACATGTCAACCTATATGGATTGTCCATAAATTATATGGATTTGTCTGTGTTTCAGAGTCATACGGATGTACAAGTAAAGTCGGATATTCAGGGTTTGGTCTGCAGCCGCTCTGTAATCAATCATTTCTGCAGCACGACTCCACTTTGAAGCATGAACCATTGAAGCAATGCTTCGATCTACTAGCTCGTTGGTTCTTTGATTTGCTGCTCTTCAGAAATGGCAAATCTGCTTTTTAACCCCTCTCAAAGCCATTAAAATATCATGAGTCACTTTTGTGTGTATTAAAGTCACTAACTGGGACTCTTGTCTTGTTGCAGTCAAGAAACAGGAATCGTTCTCTGTTCCGTTGGCACAGCTCCAAACACTGCACGGCTCTCTGCTGAGACAGAGTCCGGTCGGAATTAATAACTTCAAAATGAATTGCCGCTTTAAATATAATTACACCTCTTACAAACGTTGTAATACAGACAAGAAACTACAATCAACTAAAATGTTTTTTCCTCCCAAAATGAGACATGCTGTGTTTCTTTACAAATTACACCCTTACGTGCAGCACAGATATATGGAAAGACATTCATGCCAATAATGTCTGAAAGGAAATGCTTTTGACAAAAACTACAGATTTTGTTTATTCCTATTTATGTCCAGAGCTCAAGGATCCACCATGTCAATTTTTGTTATAGTGTTGTTGTTTTTAGTACATCATATTTATAGAAATAAGAAGTGTTCACTATGGTCCATGAAGTATAATAAATATATTAAAAGAAGTGTGACAGTGTATGTTGCACACAAATAAAAGAATGAAGATTATTGAATAACAAGACGTGTACGATTTTTATTTTATCATTGGGCAAAAATGCATCTGTCAGATTTTCACTCTGGATCCAGCCCTGTTAGACATGTCAAAATCACCAGGATATGCACACAAATATACTCGTATGCATGCTCATAACAACCAGAGATAAAGCAGTGTGATAAGTCATGTCCATAAGATAAATGATATGAGCAGGTCAAAAGTTAAACAATCCACATGCATCCTTCCAGTACACTTCCATTAGAGGTCACCCATACATCACATGCTCCCATTGCACGTATTTTTTCAAAGTGTAGCAGACGCTCCATCCTGAGCAGGGGTCAGTCAAACCCAGCCATTCATCTTATTGGCCATATTGGGTCATATTTAGTCATCATTCAAGATAAGATTGCAAGCTTATGCAAGGCCATGAGGACATTATCTCCAACAGTTTTGATATCTCTAACCCTGATGGTGCACACATGCAAATCGCAGTAGAATATGCAGCCCCGTGGGGAGCAGCACATACTGTAGGCTTCCTGTGTGACTGACCATATGTGACCCTGCTCAGAATTCAGCCCCATGCAAGGGCAGAATAAATATGTGACCTGCCCATGCTCCTTGGCTTCCCAATTTTCAAACCAGGCTCTATGTCGCATTCATCTTCACCCATCTTAGGAAAGCTCACCTAATAATCACAGCGTATCAATGCACGCGCGCGTGTGTGTGTGTATGTGTGTGTGAGGAGGGGCAGGTGTTCTCTATAAAGGCATTCATATTCATGTCAGAACCACTTCCAGCCAATTAGTACATGTTGCTTGGTTCTTATTAAGGGAGCTTGTTTGTATTGTCGTGTGTGGATATCAACACTGATCGACTTGTGTTACACAATGTGCAAAATCCACTGAGAATCAACAACCAAATCTGCAATTTGACGGTTTTGGGTTGTTTTTTTTTGTGTTTTTTTTGGCTTGCACACTGTGGCTGAGTGTCACAGCCTTCACCAGCTTCAAAATATAAATGTGTCAGCAAACCTTTCTTCCAAGCAAGTACTGAGTGACCAATGTGTGATACCTGCAGATTAATTTTTAGGCATTCTGCTGCTACATAATCAAGCTTCATTCTATAAACAGATTTTTGGTTTAACTCTCGATGTGAGGACAAAAAAACAAAACTAAACAAAACAGAAGGATACTGAGAAGTGTATACCTCCATCAAGCTTCAGCAGTTCCATGCTTACTTCTTTCTCTTTGTCTTTATTGAAAATATTGTCATTCCTTTTGATTCTTTCTGTAACATCCTTAGAACTTGATGGCTGACTTTTGATTCTGCTCTTTGACCCTGATTCTGATTATGATCATGGTTCTGTCTATGGTTGATGCAGACACCCTGATTCATGCATCTAGATTGGACTACTGCAATGTTCTATTTTCTGGTTTACTGCAGTCCAGCATTAGGGGTCTCCAGTTGTTTCAAAATGCTGCTGCCAGACTCTTGACAGGAAGTAGAAAGATCAACCACATTAAAACCATTTTGGCATCTCTTCACTGGCTTCCAGTCTCTGTGAGAGCAGATTTTAAGGTTCTGCTATTAACCTATAAATTTATTCACAGACGAGCACCTCCCTATATACCTGACCGCTCAGGCTCAGTCTTCTCAGGGCACAGGGCTAGTTTGTGTCCCTAGAGTGAGTAAAAGGCTGTGGGACACAATTCTCAGCCTCAACTTTTTCTAAAGTCTGGGTCTTTTAGTGACGCTTAGGGCTAGTAGCCGGTGATCATAGTATTTCTTTTGTTTTCCTGTTAGTAAATGCTGACAAATTATACCTTAAATGTAGTTTTTCTGGCCAACTGATTCTGTTTTCTTTTTCTCTCTGTCTGTGATGCAGCTGGATCCACATGCTGGATTGGATAATTTCTGTGGTGGACGCGGGATGGACTCTGCTGTAGGAACAGATCCAACGAGTAGCGCAATGATCCTCCCTCCCCACCCCCCTCCCACCTGACTGGACTGGACACCTGCATGGACTCTCATCAATTGTTGTTGTGTTGTGTTCCATATTGTAAACCTTTTTGGTAGAATGGTCTAAGCAGTGGGTCACCTCTTTGAGTCTGGTCTGCTTGAGGTTTCTTCCTGAGTATCATCAGAGGGAGGTTTTATCACTGTCGCCCGTGTACTTGCTCTGTCGATTGATAAGGTTAGACCTTACTTGTGTGAAACACTTTGAGGCAGCTTTGTTTGTGATTTGGCACTATTTAAATGAAATAAATTGAATCCTGATCATTGTTACTGTTCTTGGTTTGTCATAGCTCAACATTTATGTAATACTTATCTTTTCCTGATTTATGATGCTGAGATCTGATCCTGATTACTAATCTTTAAACAAAGATCAAACCCAGAAGGCTCAAAATCAAAAGAAGGAGGCTTTATGAATTTAAAAAGTCTTTCCAGGTGGCTCTTTATCTAAGAATCTGAGGACCCAGAGAAGGATCCCAGTTTCACACCATCCACAACTCCTTATGTTTGCCAACCCTGGAGTGACCAGACCGAAACTAGATGCATCAATCCATCAAGATCTCCAGCCACTTCCAAGTCTGGGAACTTGCAATGTGAAGCTTCTCAAGGTCCTTATGGTATATGGTCATTCCTGCTTAGAGAAACGATGCTCCGAGTGAACAGCAGAATGACATAGTGGCTGTTAACATCTATCAGCAGTTAAATTTGTAATATCTGGTGTTTTCAGGCTTGAGTTAAATTTTGTTGTTCTTGTTCTGTGGGGCTGCTTGGGGATGTAGGGGCATGAAATTAAGAAAACATGGCTCTGTTTTAACCAGGTTAGTTGGGAGGAAGCCAGAGCACCCAGACGGAACACACACAAACATGGGGAGAACATGCAAACTCCAGACAGAAAGGTCACAGTTGGGAATCGATCCCATGACCTTCTTGCTATGAGGCAACAGTGGTAACTGGGGTTGAGCCGGATACTCGTTTCAGATGAGTAGCCGATATGGAAGCATTTTTGATGAGTACCAGCATGATACAAGTAAAACTTGTCAATATCTGTGCTCGTGCTGAAGGAAAACCCTCATTGGGTGACTGACTGTCTTCACACACTGTGATTGGCCAGTCACGCACAGTGCCCGCCCCTCCCTACACAGACACGTCTCTGCAGCCAGACCTGTGTCTGATCTCTGTGCTACTGGGTCACACGGCACTAACGAAGGACACTGAACCCAAAATGAAACAAGAAATCTGGACTTACGTTGACTTTCGAAGACATCATTTAACCATTGTCCAGCTTCGTTCCTGTAGCCGGCACTTTGACAGAATTTTCAAACTGTTGAAAAATGTGAGTAAATCCTGACGACAGCCTCAATTTGTCCATATTCTGTTTTGCTTTCTGTCGTGACAGTTCCTCATCGTTTGCATAGTTCCTGTACCGTCAGCGCTCCATTTGACTGTCATCCAACTTCTTCCAACCTCCAGCCTTTCTCTCTCTCTGTCTCCAGCGTTTCAGCATCTCTGGCTTCGATGTGCGTGTGCGCACACACGTTGTCAAGACAACAAAGCTGCAGGTGGGTGTGGACAGCACAGACTCATTGGAGATATGATCACACGCTGGTGCTTCATTTTGATTTTGTTTTAAAGCATCAAGGTCACCGTTCGCTTCATTTTTCTTTTGTTAGTTTCGGTTTCATTTCGGTCTTTTACGTGCTCTGCACTCGCAGAGTGGGAGAGGTCCAGGCTCAATCGCCCACTTTTTCTTGACCATTTGTGACTTTTTTCCTTTGCTCAACAAACGCCGTGTGACTGGGGTTTTTCTTCAGCTCGCTTGTATTTCGGTTTGTATGATATTTAAAGTTACTTGGGGAGGTGATGGTCTAGTGGTTAAGCATTGGGCTTCAGACCAGAGGATCCTCGTTTCAAATCCCAGCCTGACCGGAAAATCACTAAGGGCCCTTGGGCAAGGTCCTTAATCCCTTAGTTGCTCCCGGTGTGTAGTGGACCCCTTACATGGCAGCAGCCTCACACTGGGGTGAATGTGAGGCATTGATGTGTAAAGCGCTTGGTGAGCTTTTTTGAAATGTGTTGCAGGCATCCATTTCAAAATGAGAAAATATTTGCACAAAAACAACAAAGTTTATCAGTTTGAACATTAAATAACTTGTCTTTGTGGTGTATTCAATTGAATATAGGTTGAAGAGGATTTATAAATCATTGTATTCTGTTTTATTTACATTTTACACAATGTCCCAACTTCATTGGAATTGGGGTTGTACCACTGACTTGCTGCAGCTTTTTTTTTTAGACAGTGTAGCTTTTGCGAGGCTGCACAACAATTGTTCCATAACAGAACTAACATAGCTATGACAGTAGCATGTAATAAAAGGGATGGAGCTATCAGCAGACCAATCTTTAAAGGAAATAACACGTATTGACAGCAACCTCAGTGAGACTTTCGGATGGTTTTAAGAGACCCTTATGAAGTGCCGTCCAAAGGACAGATGAATTGGGTATAACAAGCAACTTACACAGAGTAAAATGCAATAGACTCCAGGCTCCCTGCAACCTTCAAACAGCGTATAATATAGAATATGAATAAGTACAACCAATACAGGCCCTGAGGCTCATTGGTGCTTATGTCTATCACCAGATTCTGTAGCTTGAAGTGGATAACACTCTACATTCCCCATGGATGGCACGACTGTCCATTCCAGGTTGCTTCTCCAGCCAAGGCCATACCCACTTACAGCTGGGTTGACTGTCACAATGGACAAAGGACGTGTCTTGCCTAAGGACACAGACATGTAGCATGACTGGGAATCAAACCCAGTTCAACACGCCGGTATCCTAACTCCTTAGTCGACTGATCAGTTGAACAATCAGTCCCCCCCATTTGATGGGGGGGGGGGGGGGCAATTGTTTAGGGGGGACTGTTCGGTCTGTGACACAGAGTCAGAGACGTCCTGACCTGATTTTGTCAAACTGTGCAGCGATGGTTCCTGAACTTTGGCTGTTTTCATACTTTGCGTTGCGGTTCTTCAGAGGTTCTCATCAGAACCTTCAGCAGTTTTGCTTTTATTGTTTCACTTGTTTGTTTTCTTTGTTGTGTGCGTTTTTTTTTTTTTTTTTTTGGTCTTTTATTCCTGATATTTCGCCGCCATCACAGACCATTAAAGGCTGTATTGTTTAAACCTGTCAGAGTTGGGGTTAGCGGGTACAGGAACCCGCGAGCCTCAAGCTCTCACAGTGAGACCGTTTTCATGGTTGATGGAGGTTTTAGATTCTCTTTATAATGTAAGAGTACAGCAGAAGACATAAACTAAATACATGAAAGTTTCACCTCACATACCAAGCTCAAGTTTCATCTAATTCAGCACTGCAGCGCAAATACCACAGGATGACATGTATTATCTCCCTTATCTGTAATCTAATGAGTCAAACAGCATTACTGTATGTTACACATTCACTGTACGAACATGCATTGACAATGAATGGAGCGCCTGCAGCTTTACTGTCACATTTGTGTATTATTCAGCCCATTGCATGCTAGTCAAGGCAATTCCACATGCTGGTGGAATCAATGCTGTATCTGGAAAAGACTTATTGAAAGCAAAAATGGGCTATTTGCTCAAAAATACAACCAAAGGCATTCAAAGTGATGAAATGACTTGTGAGCAGGAAGTAAGTCAGCAAAACTGCAACTGTGAGTGAGCTATCTGTGTTTATTAAATTTCTGTGGCTGTCCTCCTGTCAGCTGCTTTCTTTTTGAAATATAAAGAATGGCGCAGCTGACATTGGAGAAATCAACACCGCAATGCATTATGCATCAAATAATTCACCAATAGGCGTTAGTATTTTTTATTCTAGCACTTTTTTTATGAATGCCTTCTTCCTTGGTTGCAAGTGAACTTATTTTATGTTCCATCTCTCCACTTTGCAGTCACCTTAAAAAGCCACTTTCTTCACAAAGGGGGATTAAGTGGAGATGCCAACAAAGAGGTGTTTGTTGACGGAGTGACTGGTATTGAATCTGCACATCCAGAAAGACTCGACCACTTCACTGCATATACCCTTTTTAGAGGATTACAGACTGGACTGCTTGTTTCTCTCTGCCCAGCTGGCAAACACAGGCCACCACTGTGCTTTCTGCAATGAATAATTGAATATTACTTGGCAATAAATTAATCAACCACTATTTTGATAACTGGTTCAACATATTGAGTTTTTTTTAAATATCCAAATTCATTGATTTCAGCTTCTTAGATGTGAATATTTTCCAATGTATTTCACTTCTATTTGGCTGTAAACTGAATGACTGTGGACAAAACAAGACATTTCACTATCTTGGTCTCAGGAAACACTGATTTGACATTTTCAACATTTTTTTTTATTTTATTTTATTTTATGGACCTAACAACTTCATCTTGGTTCAGGTGCTTCCTACATCCTTTATTGCAACTCAACAACCATTTTGATAACTGATTCATTATTTTTAGTTTTTTTTTTTTTTTATATATCCAAATTCTTTGATTTCAGCTTCTTAGATGTGAATATTTTCCAATGGATTTTACTCCTATTTGGCTACAAACTGAATATCTAATACTTGGCGATAAATTAATCAACAACTATTTTGATAACAAAATTCTTTGATTTCAGGTTCTTAGATGTGAATATTTTCCAATGTATTTCACTTCTGTTTGGCTGTAAACTGAATGACTGTGGACAAAACAAGACATTTCACTATCTTGGGCTCAGGAAACACAGATTTTACATTTTTCAACATTTTTTTTAATTTTATTTTATGGACCTAACAACTTCATCTGGATTCAGGTGCTTCCTACATCCTTTATTGCAACTCAACAACCATTTTGAAAACTGATTCATCATTTTGAGTTTAAATATATATATATATATATATATATATATATATATATATATCCAAATTCTTTGATTTCAGCTTCTTAGATGTGAATATTTTCCAATGTATTTTACTCCTATTTGGCTACAAACTGAATATCTTTGGACTGTGGATGAAACAAGACTTTTCACTATCTTGGGCTCAGGAAACACAGATTTTACATTTTTCAACATTTTTTTTTTAATTTTATGGACCTAACAACTTGATCTTGATTCAGGTGCTTCCTACAACCTTTATTGCAACTCAACAACTATTTTGATAACTGGTTCTTCATTTTGAGTTTTTTTTTTTTTATATCCAACTTCTTTGATTTCAGCTTCTTAGATGTGAATATTTTCCAATGTATTTTACTCCTATTTGGCTACAAACTGAATATCTTTCGTCTGTGGATGAAACAAGACGTTTCACTATCTTGGGCTCAGGAAACACTGATTTTACATTTTTCAACATTTTTTTTTTTTTTTTTTTATGGACCTAACAACTTGACCTTGATTCAGGTGCTTCCTACAACCTTTATTGCAACTCAACAACTATTTTCATAACTGCTTCATCATTTTGAGGGTTTTTTTTTAATATCCAAATTCTTTGATTTCAGCTTCTTAAATGTGAATATTTTCCATTGGATTTTACTCCTATTTGGCTACAAAGTGAATATCTAATACTTGGCGATAAATTAATCAACAACTATTTTGATAACAAAATTCTTTGAATTCAGCTTCTTAGATGTGAATATTTTCCAATGTATTTCACTTCTATTTGGCTGTAAACTGAATGACTGTGGACAAAACAAGACATTTCACTATCTTGGACTCAGGAAACACTGATTTGACATTTTCAACATTTTTTTTTTATTTTATTTTATGGACCTAACAACTTCATCTGGATTCAGGTGCTTCCTACAACCTTTACTGCAACTCAACAACTATTTTGATAACTGATTCTTCATTTTGAGGTTTTTTTTTTTTTAATATCCAAATTCTTTGATTTCAGCTTCTTAGATGTGAATATTTTCCAATGTATTTTACTCCTATTTGCTACAAACTGAATATCTTTCGTCTGTGGATGAAACAAGACATTTCACTATCTTGGGCTCAGGAAACACTGATTTTACATTTTTCAACTTTTTTATTTTTTTATTTTATGGACCTAACAACTTGATCTTGATTCAGGTGCTTCCTACAACCTTTATTGCAACTCAACAACTATTTTGATAACTGATTCTTCATTTTGAGGTTTTTTTTAATATCCAAATTCTTTGATTTCAGCTTCTTAGATGTGAATATTTTCCAATGTATTTTACTCCTATTTGGCTAGAAACTGAATATCTTTTGTTTGTGGATGAAACAAGATGTTTCACTATCTTGGGCTCAGGAAACACTGATTTTACATTTTTCAACATTTTTTTATTTTTTATTTTATGGACCTAACAACTTGATCTTGATTCAGGTGCTTCCTACATCCTTTATTGCAACTCAACAACTATTTTGATAACTGGTTCATCATTTTGAGTTTTTTTTTATATATCCAAATTCTTTGATTTCAGCTTCTTAGATGTGAAATTTTCCAATGTACAAGGTGTATTAGATAAGAAACCGACACTTGTATTTTTTTTTTTACTTTTTTTTTACACCAATCATGCTTGAACCCTCGCGCGCATGCGTGAGTCTTTTCACGTGTGTCGGTGACATCATTTCCCTGTGGGCAGGCCTTGAGTGAGATGTGGTCCCGCCCTCTTGGCTGAATTCCTTTGTTTCACACGCTGCTTGAGATGGCGCGCGTTGCTTTATCAAAATTTTTTCTGGACCTGTGAGGAATATCCGAGTGGACACTATTCGAGAAATTTAGCTGGTTTTCGGTGAAAAGTTTAACGGCTGATGAGAGATTATGGGGTGTTTCTGTCGCTGTAAGGACTTCCCACAGAGTTCGCGCAGTGCTTCCAGGTGCCGTCGCCGGCCTGTTTTGAGCTGAAAACATCCTAATTTAAGGCTTAATTCACCCAGGACGTCATGAGAGAACAGAGAAGATTCAGAAGAGGCCGGCATGAGGACTTTATGCAGACATTCCACTGTTTAAGGACATTTTGTAATGAAAGACGTGCGCGCAAATTCGCCGAGTCGTTTCCGTGATGACTCGGCGAATCTGTGTGCGCCGCGACAGGAAAAACACCTCCGTGTTGAAAACCATTTGTAAAATTCAGGCGGCTTTTGATGGCTTTCAACAAGTGAGTAACTGAGAAATTGTTTAACAGCTTGGGCATGTTCCAACTTGCCCATTAAGGTTTCCAACGGAGGTGTTTTTCCTGTCGCGACTCCCCGTGGTCGGGTCCGGCCCGACATGCGACTCTGCCCGCACGTTCTTTCATTACAAAATGTCCGTTAACAATGGAATGTCCGAATAAACTCCTCATGCCGACTTCTTCTGAAAGTTCTCTGTTCTCTGATGACTTCCTGGGTCAACAGAGCCTGAAATGTGGAAGTTTTCAACTTGAAACGGCGAGACGCTGCCGCCTCGAAGCGCAGATCGCCGTCAGGTGCCGTGGGCCATCCTTAAAGCGACACTACCAGACCAAAATCTCTCATCAGCCATTAAAATTTTTTACCGAAAACCAGCTGAATTTATCGAATAGTGTCCACTCAGCTGTGCCTTACAGCTTTTGAAAAAATTTTTATCAAACAAAGCAGCAGTCTCTGAGCCATTCCTAAACAATGAAAAATCGAGGAGAGGGTGGGCGACTCCTCACTCAAAGACTGCCCACAGGCGAATGACATAACCGACAGGCGTGAAAAAACTCTTGCATGCCCATGAGGGTTCAAGCATGTCTGATGTAATCACACGTGATTCAAATCCATATGGTTTTTGAAAAAAATAATAAGGTCGGATACTTTTCTAACAGACCTCGTATTTTACTCCTATCTGGATACAAACTGCATATGTTTGGACTGTGGATGAAACAAGACATTTCACTATCTTGGGCTCAGGAAACACTGATTTGACATTTTTCAACATTTTTTTATTTTATTTTATAGACCTAACAACTTAATCTTGATACAGGTGCTTCCTACATCCTTTATTGCAACTCAACAACTATTTTGATAACTGGTTCATCATTTTGAGTTTTTTTTTTTTAATATCCAAATTCTTTGATTTCAGCTTCTTAGATGTGAATATTTTCCAATGTATTCACCTGTACCGCAAGGAAAACCCTCATGGTAGCCAGGCTAGTAAGCCTTCTGGCTCTTAGCGCCCATCCGCCTTCCGCGGAGCTTTATCCAATTGCTTCTTGAAGCCATTAACTGAAGTTGCTGTGACTACGTGAGTGGGGAGCGAATTCCATTGGTTAATAACTCGCTGGCTGAAGTAATTTTTTCTCAATTCAAGATTACATCTTGTTTTTTCCAGTTTCATTGTGCGGCCTCTGGTCCCATGGGTATTAGCTACTCTGCAGAAGTTGCCCGATTCAACACATTTTGAAACCTCCCATGATTTTAAATGTCTTGATTAAGTCTCCTCTTGTTCTACGTACTTCTAGTGTAGTCAGCCTCAGTTTTTCTAGTCTTGCTTCATACTCGAGTTTCTTCAAGTCAGGAATCATCTTTGTTGCTGCTCTTTGTACTCTCTCTAACAAGTTTATATCTTTTCTATACCAAGGGGACCAAGCTTGTATGGCATATTCAAGATGTGGCCTAACAAGTTGTTTATACAATTTGCCCATTATGTATGTCGTCTTGTTGGATATGTTACGTCTGAGCATTCCTAGGATCTGGTTGGCTTTCTTCACACTTGCAATACATTGTTGAGTTGGTTTCAGGTCACTAGTTATGATTATCCCCAGGTCTTTCTCTGCAGTAGTAGAATTTAGATGTACCCCTTCCATTGAATATTGGTAGTGGTTGTTTTTATTTCCCATATGCATTATCTTACATTTTTCAATATTGAAGACCATTTGCCAGTCTTCAGACCACTTTATTAACGTGTCAAGATCATTTTGAAGTTGCTGCCTATGATGTGGGCTAGGGACTTCCAAGTAAATTTTAGTGTCATCAGCGAATTTGATTATGTGAGATGATATATTCTCGTTGATATCATTGATATATATAATGAAGAGTGCTGGTCCCAGGACTGAGCCTTGGGGTACTCCGCTTAGGACCGGTATATTAGTTGATTTCTCCCCATGTAGTACTACTCTCTGGGTCCTATTTAATAGCCACTTTCCAATCCATTGTGATACTTGTTCACTTATCCCATGTGCTTCAACTTTGGCTTGAGGCGAATATGTGGGACCTTATCAAACGCTTTGGCGAAATCAAGATAAATAGTGTCCACTGGCATGCCTTTATCGAGTGCTTCAGTTATTTCTTCCAGGAAGACAAGGAGGTTGGTAAGGCAGGATCTGCCCTTGATAAAGCCATGCTGGGAATCCCTTATTAAAGAGTGGGTGTCGAGGTGGTTAATTATCCTCTCCCTAATAATACACTCTAATATCTTACAGACAGTGCTTGTTAAGCTTACTGGTCTGTAGTTCGAGGGTAGTGCCTTTGAGCCCTTTTTGTATATACATGTCACATTTGCACTCCTCCAGTCTGAGGGAACTATTCCTTCAGTTAAGCTTCTCTGGTAGATAATACTCAGACGGGTTGCCAGTACATCCGCACTCTCCCTTAGTATTTTAGGGTAGAGTAAGTCTGGACCCGGTGCCTTGTTCTCCTTTAGAGTACTTAATTTTTTCTTCACTTCCTCCTCTACTATTATTATGGATGTAGGTCATCCCGTAAGTGGGCCCTTATAGACGTTTTTTGGCTTGGTTATGTTACATGTGTCCTCCTTAGTAAATACGGATGCGAAGTAGCTATTAAGTAGAGTGGCGGCCTCTTCATTGGATGTGATGGTTTCGCCATTTTCCCTCTTGAGTGGTCCAATTGTACTACGTGTTTTTTGTTTCTCCCACACATATGCGTAAAATGACTTAGGGTATTTTATTATATTGTCTGCAAGTTTGGTTTCAAAGTTCTTTTTGGCTGCCTTAATAGCTTTCTTTGTCTCCCTTTGTACTTTACAGTATTCCATGTAAGTTTCATATTCCCTAGTTTCCCGGTATCTTTTCCAGAGTTTTGATTTCTTCCTTAATATTCTGATAGAACTCCTATTCATCCATAAGGGTTTCTTCCTCCCGGTCCTTTTTTTAAATTTAATGTTTTGTCTAACAGCTTCATCAACTGTTCCTTTAAAACTCTCCCAGGCCTGCTCTAGTGGGAGCGAGCTTAGGGTTGTCCAGTCTGCCTCTTGTAGGTCCTTTTTAAGTCCCTTAATGTTGGAATTCCTATAATCCGGAACCTGCATTATATTATCTACCCATTGCATCTTTGTATTGATAGTGCATGATATAATATCGTGGTCGCTGTCACCTAGCTTACCCGCTCGTTCTATGTTCTCAATTCAGTCAGGTTCACTTGAGAAGATTAAGTCGAGAATGTTATCGCCTCGAGTTGGTATTTCTACATGCTGTGTTAAACAATGGTCCAGACACCAAACTAGGATTTGACTCCCTTCCTTAATTTTTCATTATTCAGAGTGTCAGAGTTGGGTGATCTATATATAACCCCAATCCGTAGTTTACTACCTTTAGGTTCTATTATGTCACACCATACACTGTTAGAGAAACCAAACTTGTCATATTCTTCAATGTGGCAGGAGGGGATATCTTCCTTGACATAGAGAAGGACTCCTCCACCGCATCCTTTCTTTGTGTCTACTCTATCTTGTCTATATAGTACATATCCTTCCAGAGTGATCTCTGCATCTGCAATATCTTGGTGTTGCAGCTCGTCCCGCTTATTCATGATACTTTGTGCACTGAGGCATAATCTCCTCCACTGACTCCCATACTTCTTATAGTTCATATTTAAATTTGGTTTATTGCATTCCTTCTCCTCACCCTCCTGATTATCAGGTTGGGCATTGTTCTGACCAGTTTGTAGATCCATTCGCCTGTTTCCTCGGAAAGTGTCCGTTTTTTTGCCTCTTGGGCCAACTTACGCACATATTCCTTCTCCTCCTTAGTAAGATCCCCGGTTACACTAATTCATTTATATTTTTCTTCTGCATTCTTGAGTTTGAAGAGCTTCCCCAAGATCCTAAAGCGGTCCTCTTTCTTCTCCAGAACCACTTTTACTGGTCATGCTCTGGCCGAGGGGTCCTCCTTTCTTCTCCCGATTCGGTGGATGTCCTTCACTGGCACTTCAATTTCTATCAGCTCACACACCTCTTGGAAGAACTTGTGCTTCGTACAGCTGATCTCCTCCTCCTCCTTTTTCTGCTGCATCATTGTCTCTTTAATGATTTGTTGGAATGGCATTGACTAAAGCCCAGGTTACACATAGATGGTTTTGTCCGCGGGTAGTACGTAGACCGAAGTTCATGGTAGTTCCGGCTGTTTTCGCGGTGGAAAGGGGCGGAGCATTTCGCCGGCGTTTTGAGCTCCATACTAGCTGCAAATACGCGGATAAAACGCTGCTAAATCCGCCGAATAAAGCGGAGTTTTGACGCCGTAGCATGCGGCACACGTCAGGCAACGGAGGTTAATACTCAGTTCAGTCCTTTACAATCGCAGATTAAGACGTGCATGAGAACGGCGGTGTTCTGCTGCCGTCGATAATGCTCTGTGTACCGCTGGATTTATCCAGGCAAATCCTGCGTTACTCCAGGAACTTTTGCTTATAGGCACCGCCCCCAGAGTATAATAGGCTGAAGCAGCTGTCAGTGCAGGGGGAGGGAGTGACAGGGAGCTCATCTCTCAGCCTTTTCTTTTTCTCCTTTTTTCCCTCCTCAACGTGTTGCTCGTCTGCACCACAGGACTATCCTATGCTTCTGAACCAGACCTCTTGGTAAGTCCTTGCCGCTGCCAATTTTATTTTAGGAGGTATACTGGAGCTTCTCTGCAAAAATATCTGGAGCTGGCTGCGAGTGAGAGACCTGCATGCAGCGCGCTAGCGTTTTTATACTGACCGCCGCCTATCGGCCGTTTGGAACACCGTTAACCGGGAGGTGGCATTTAGAACAGCGTACTGTCCACTAGCGCCGCCGTTTTGTCTGCCTCTGTCACCAGTTAAAATGCCTTTGAGGACGCCGATGTGGGCTCTATCGTCGTTTTACGGCGGTGTAAACTGCGGGACTACAGGAAGGGGCGGGATGACACGGCGATTAAAAAGTATCAAACGCCGTTGTTCGCGTTGTCTCCGTCATCAGGCCACTTCTCCGGGAGCACTCCCGGAATTATTCGACATGTTGAATAATTTTTTCGATGATTCCCGGTGAAGCCGGAACCAAACCATGCCCCCGTGCGCCGGCGTTAACTACGGCGTGTGATCCCTAAAACGGCCCGGAGGGGGCAAAATCTCTGGCAGGACGCTTCCGGGAGAGTTTACCATCTATGTGTAAATGGGGCTTTAGGCTTAGCCCTCGTCTTGACTTGGGTCCAAGGGCCCTGGTCTATAATATCTAGTTGTTCATCCCTATCTTGCTCCGGTTCTACTCGTTGCACGAACAGGGTATCCATGGTTGATTCCCTTTGGCAAATGTCTTCACACAGGGTTTCGATCTTATCAATTTTCAGCTTAGTGTTTCCCCCAGTTCTCTCATAGCCTGAATCTGCTTCGCTAGAACAGAGACCTCCACTTTTAATTTAGCAAAGCCTGTGTGCAGCTCATAAGCACCAACCTCACAGCTGGGACAGTACCAATGACAGACATTGGTCTCGTCACTCAGGACATCATACAGGGCATCTGAGACTTTGCCGCATTTCTTGTGAAACCAGTGGAGGCAAATTTCACATTCTATACCTTTGTCTCTCGGTCTAACAGCTTTCATGCATGCCACACACTCTTGTACTCACTTGGCCTTCAGGCGCCGCGTTTGCTCCAGTATTGCCTCTCTTACTCACATTAATTTGGCCCCCATCTTGTTCCGCTCGTAATCCGGTGGCGCCGTCCGAGGTTATGTTGTCACTATCTTGTCCATATTTTCCGCTGTATTGGCGGACCCACTCCGCAACTAATGTTGACATTGTTGCAGTTTTGAAATAAATCCGAGTCGGGGCATAAAAGCCTTTTGGGAACAGACGAAATGGACCACAAACTGTCTGAACAAGTTCCCTTCCGCAATGACGTGATGTCACGGCTGTGCTGCGTTCCCGTGTAGGATTGCGAATTCGCTCCCCCCCGCTTTCAACACCCAGTGCAATACACAGTCTGCTCATAAAATCTGTGGCAAATTAAATTGTGCTGTCCCAAAGCAAAACAGGAACAGTCAAAATGAATTAGTATTTTGAGGAATTCATATAAAGACACATCACACTCACAAGAGCGCACTAGTTTAGCTTATGGCAAGCTAAAAAAGTATGTAGCAATGTATTTTACTCCTATTTGGCTACAAACTGAATATCTTTTGACTGTGAATGAAAAAAGACATTTCACTATCTTGGGCTCAGGAAACACTGATTTTACATTTTTCAACAATTTTTTTTTTTTTGTTTATTTTTCTGGACCTAACAACTTCAACTTGATTCAGGTGCTTCCTACATCTTTTATTGTAACTCAACAACTATTTTGATAACTGAAGCATTTTGTTTTTTTAATATCCAAATTCTTTGATTTCAGCTTCTTAGATGTGAATATTTTCCAATGTATTTTACTCCTATTTGGCTACAAACTGAATATCTTTGGACTGTGGATGAAACAAGACATTTCACTATCTTGGGCTCAGGAAACACAGATTTTACATTTTTCAACATTTTTTTTTTTATTTTATGGACCTAACAACTTGATCTTGATTCAGGTGCTTCCTACAACCTTTACTGCAACTCAACAACTATTTTGATAACTGATTCTTCATTTTGAGGTTTGTTTTTTTTATATCCAAATTCTTTGATTTCAGCTTCTTAGATGTGAATATTTTCCAATGTATTTTACTCCTATTTGGCTACAAACTGAATATCTTTCGTCTGTGGATGAAACAAGACATTTCACTATCTTGGGCTCAGGAAACACTGATTTTACATTTTTCAACTTATTTTTTTTATTTTATGGACCTAACAACTTGACCTTGATTCAGGTGCTTCCTACAACCTTTATTGCAACTCAACAACTATTTTCATAACTGCTTCATCATTTTGAGGTTTTGTTTTTTTTTAATATCCAAATTCTTTAATTTCAGCTTCTTTGATGTGAAAACACAGATTTGACATTTTTCAACATTTTTTGGAATTTTGATTTTGTGGCCGTAACAACTTAATGTTGATTCAGGTGCTTCCTACCTCCTTCATTACAACTCATAAGTTTTGATCACTCAATATGTATACTCACTGGACACTTTATTAGGTGTACCTGTTCAGATACTTGTTGACACAAATCGGTAATCAGCTAGTCACATGCCAGCAACTTAATGCATTTGGCATCTAGATGTGGTGAAGATGACTTGCTAAAGTTCAAAATGAGCATCAGAAGGGGTACATAAGGGGAATTAAATGATTTGAATGTGGCATAATAATAATAATGACTTGGATTTATAGAGTCCTTTTCAAGACACCCAAAGTGATTTGCAAGTTGCATTATTCATTCACACACACTGGCATAGTTGTTGGTGCCAGACAAGCTGGCCTAAGTACAACTGCTGAACTACTATTTTCACACACAACCATCTCTAGGGTTTACAGGGAATGGTAGGAAAAATAGATGTTAACCCCCAAAATGCGAAACAGCTGCAAATCGTGAATTATCTGCAAACCATTAATTGCAAAACATGAACACTGAAGAAAAAAAAAAAAAATCACCCAAAACGTGAGCACAGGTCTCACAAAATGTGAACAAAGGGGCCCTCAGAAAATTTTATTTACAGACTTGTAACAGAAGCATCAAATTAGCATTTGATACCTAAGGGTTCTCACTTTGTCTCTTGTTTTCCGCACAGTTCAATAATTGATGTTCAATCCACGCTCCTCTTCTTTGGATTACAGCTGCAACATGCACAATGAAGTTTGTGATGACATTGCCACACATCTCAAGAGGGATGAAAAAGAAATTCAGAGAATCCCTCTTGAGATGTGTTCTGTCTCTCGACAGCATCAGTCAAAGGTCTGGACACAAGTTGGTCCAAACCTTTGAGTGTCCAAACCTTTGACTGGTGGAACACCTATTTTCAAATCACCAAGCTTAGCAGCATGCCTATCCATCCATATAAAGTTTTGCTCAAACGTTTACATACCCTGGCAGGATTTTTGCGTTTTTTTTTTTTTTTTTGGCCATTTTTCACAGAATACAACCCCTGGCAAAAATTATGGAATCACCGGCCTCAGAGGATGTTCATTCAGTTGTTTAATTTTGTAGAAAAAAAGCAGATCACAGACATGACAAAACTAAAGTAATTTCAAATGGCAACTTTCTCCAACCATCTCCCCAGTGCCTTTACCTGACATGCAGCCCCATATCATCAATGACTGTGGAAATTTACATGTTCTCTTCAGGCAGTCATCTTTATAAATCTCATTGGAAAGGCACCAAACAAAAGTTCCAGCATCATCACCTTGCCCAATGCAGATTCGAGATTCATCACTGAATATGACTTTCATCCAGTCATCCACAGTCCACAATTGCTTTTCCTTAGCCCATTGTAACCTTGTTTTTTCTGTTTAGGTGTTAATGATGCCTTTCGTTTAGCTTTTCTGTATGTAAATCCCATTTCCTTTAGGCGGTTTCTTACAGTTCGGTCACAGACGTTGACTCCAGTTTCCTCCCATTCGTTCCTCATTTGTTTTGTTGTACATTTTTTTGATTTTTGAGACATATTGCTTTAAGTTTTCTGTCTTGACGCTTTGTCTTCCTTGGTCTACCAGTATGTTTGCCTTTAACAACCTTCCCATGTTGTTTGTATTTGGTCCAGAGTTTAGACACAGCTGACTGTGAACAACCAACATCTTTTGCAACATTGCGTGATGATTTACTCTCTTTTAAGAGTTTGATAATCCTCTCCTTTGTTTCAATTGACATCTCTCGTGTTGGAGCCATGATTCATGTCAGTCCACTTGGTGCAACAGCTCTCCAAGGTGTGTTCACTCCTTTTTAGATGCAGACTAATGAGCAGATCTGATATGATGCAGGTGTTAGTTTTGGGGATGAAAATTTACTGGGTGATTCCATAATTTTTTCCTCAGAATTGAGTGATTCCATGTTTTTTTCCTCTGCTTGGTCTAAAAAAGTAACTGTTACTGACTGCCACAATCTTTTTTCTTGATTTCTTATAGTGTTTCTTAAAGCCAGAAAGTTGCCATTTGAAATGACTTTAGTTTTGTGTCATGTCTGTGATCTGCTTTTTTTCTACAAAATTAAACAACTGAATGAACATCCTCCGAGGCCGGTGATTCCATAATTTTTGCCAGGGGTTGTATGAATGATAACAAAAACTTTTTTTTTCACTCATGGTTAATGGTTGGGTGAAGTCAGTTACTGTCAAACAACTGTGTTTTTTACTCTTTTTAAATCATAATGACCCTGATCAAATGTTTACATACCCCTCTTTTTAATACTGTGTATTGCCCCCTTTAACATCAATGACAGCTTGGAGTCTTTTATTGTAGTTGTGGATGAGGCTCTCTGATGGTAAAGCTGCCACTGAATATGGCTTGGACTTTAGTTACATCATTTATAAAGAAATATAAACAGTATGGCACTCTATAGTCAATCTGCATGGAGTAGAGAGTTCTCAAAAACTGAGTGACTGTGCAAGAAGGAGAAGAGTGAGGAAAGTAACCAAGACACTGCAGAAGAAGTTACAGGCTTAAGTGGCTACTATTGCTAACCCTACTCCTACCCCCAACCCTAACCTTAACCAACCTAATCCTACTCCTCCCCCCAACCATAACCAAGTACAACTCAAGTACATTTACAGAGTTGTCCTGAAGTCCCTCCTTTGATATCTTGGCTGTGTGCTTAGGGTCATTGTCCTAAAATGTTTGATTTTAGGGTTTGCAAACGTTTTTGACCATTAAACTTTGCTCACTTTACCAGCAGCAAAAAAAATAAATAACTGGTCCGATGATGGTTTTAAAAATTATCTGAAAAGCTAATTTGCTCACAAAAACATTAGCTTTGATAATTATCTGCTATCGTATTAGCTGAACTGTGACCACCACTGAGGTATTGGTGCTGCTGTTCATCCTGCGTTCGGATCTGATTGTAATCCTGGATAAGTGAAACTCCTCGCACAACAAAATCATTGACAGGAGCATACATGCACATAACTAAGCATGGATGCATCGCAATGCAGTGTCACTTCTCTGGTATTATTACGGCTAACATCCTACTTTCTTTTTGTGTGACAGAGCCATGGTCTGTGCCTGTCAGTCCGTGACACACCAAGTAAAATTATAAGGCTGAAACACCAGCGATATTCCTGTCATTTGTGAATTGGAAGACAACAGACAGATGATGAGTGATGAAGATAAATGGCATTCTGCTCTACTGAAAGTCGCTCTGAACAAATGAATTTCAAGAGTGCTCCTCATCATTTCAATGAGCTCCCCCCCTTCCCCCTGTCGTGTTTCAGCATAAATCATGTTAACCTTCTCATTTTCAAGTTCATTCATTTTTAAGGTGCTTCTCCTTCTGTGTCATTGACTACAGGCCTCTTGGACACATCACAGTGATCCGATCACTGAGATTGCATTAACACGGACAATGCCAAATATTGTGTCACTTTCCCAGGAATGCCAACTCCAATACCTGTCATAACTCAGAGCTGTCACTGTACTGCTCTGCACCAAATGCATGTGGTAGATCCAAGGATATGTGTGGGAAACAGGTGTTGAAAATCTGTTGGAATGTCGCTATGAAGTGAAAGACATGCATATTATGACAAAAGCACCCAAATGTATAGAAATAAATAAGAGACCATTTTGTGTCAGTAAAAGTAGGTGCTTGTTGATGGCAAATGTTGCCTGATTTGCTCTGCCATTTTTAAATTCCCATGAAAAGTTCACAAGGACCTTTTGAACATTTATACTGACTGTGGAAACATGCAAACTGCTGTTTTTTTCTGGATCTGAGTGATGGAGACACACTGCACATACAGTACAGTGAGGAAAATAAGTATTTGAACACCCTGCGAATTTGCAAGTTCTGCCACTTAGAAATCATGGAGGGTAGAGGTGGGCGGATCGATCCTAATATCGATAATATCGATACCAACGCTGGTATTGATATTGAACGATCCTCATGTAAAAAGATTGATACTCGAGCTTTTTTCTCTCCCGCACGCACTGACTGCTGCGCATGCAGATTCATCAAAGTCAACTCTCTGTAAGAGCAGCACTCTTTCTTTCTTTATTTATACTTTATTTAATTTTCACTTAATGTTTTTATTTTGTTTAAACCCAGAAGTGCACTGAAGGGAGGAAATTCCTTATTCTTTGTATTATTTTCTTGTATTATTTGACTTGAAAAAAAGGAAGAAGTTTGAAACTGTTTACAATATTTGTTGTGGTGTGTTAGTTTTTCTCTATTGTGGTTTGTCAGCTCTCTAACCTCATAAGATTGTTTTAATTTGCTTTAAGTTCTATTTTTTTACACTCGGTATTTAAGAAACAATGTAGAGAAGTGCACTGAAGGGAAGAAATTCCTTATTTTTTGTATTATTTTATTGTATTGTTCGACTTGAAAAACAATAAGTTTGAAACTGTTAAAAGTATTTGTTGTGGTGTGTTAATTTTGTTGTATTGTGGTTTCTCAGCCCTCTAACTCAGGAGATTTTGTTTTAAGTTGTGTTGAGTGATATTTTTTCAAACAAAAATTTTGATTGTGATAATAAAGTATCACACATACAATGTTTGGTGAAATTCTATCCTAGGTCTTTTAGATCCTTTGGATCTATGAAGCTTAATTATTAAAAAGTATCGGTAATGGTCTCGGCATCGATATCGGTGATACTGGGCCTGCATTTACCTGGTATCGGATCAACACCAACATTCCCAGTATCGCCCACTCTAATGGAAGAGTCTGAAATTTTAATAATTTATTAGTATGTTACTGCTGCAAATAAGTATTTCACCCCCTACCAACCAGCAAGAATTGTGGCTCACACAGACCTGTTAATTGTTCTTTAAGAAGCCCTCTTATACTGCTGCAAATAAGTATTTGACCCCCTACCAACCAGCAAGAATTGTGGCTCACACAGACCTGTTAATTGTTCTTTAAGAAGCCCTCTTATTCTGCACTCTTTACCTGTATTAATTGCACCTGTTTGAACTTGTTACCTATATAAAAGACACCTGTTAACACACTCAATCAATCACACTCCAACCTGTCCACCATAGCCAAGACCAAAGAGCTGTCTAAGGACACCAGGGACAAAACTGTAGACCTGTACAAGGCTGGGATGGACTACAGGACAACAGGCAAGCAGCTTGGTAGAAGACAACAACTGTTATGATTATTTATTAGAAAGAGGAAGAAACACAAGATGATTGTCAATCTCCCTCGGTCTGGGATTCCATGCAAGATCTCACTTTGTGGGGTAAGGATGATTCTGAGAAAGCTCAGAAATACACAGGAGGACCTGGTCAATGACCTGAAGAGAGCTGAGACCACAGTCACAAAGATTACATTAGTAAAACATGATGCTGTCATGGTTTAAAATCCTGCAGGGCAGCAAGGTCCCCCTGCTCAAGCCATCACATGTCCAGGCCCTTTTGAAGTTCACCAGTGACCATCTGGATGATCCAGAGGAGGCATGGGAAAAGGCCATGTGGTCAGATGAGACCAGAATAGAGCTTTCTGGAATCAACTCCACTTACCATGTTTAGAGGATGAGAACAACCTCAAGAAAACCATCCCAACTGTGAAGCATGGGGGTGGAAACATCATACTCTGGGGGTGCTCTTCTGCAAAGGGGACAGGATGACTGCACCATATTGAAGGGAGGATGGATGGGGTCATGTATTGTGAGATTCTGGCAAACAACCTCCTTCCCTCAGTAAGAGCATTGAAGATGGGTCATGGCTGGGTCTTCCAGCATGACAATGACCCCAAACACACAGCCAGAGCAACCAAGGAAGGGCTCTGTAAGAAGCATTTCAAGGTCCTGGAGTGGCCTGGCCAGTCTCCAGACCTGAACTCAATAGAAAATCTTTGGAGTGAGCTGAAACTTCAAACCTGAAAGATCTCGAGAAGATCTGTATGGCGGAGTGGACCAAAATCCCTGCTGCAGTGTGTGCAAACCTGGTGAAAAGTTACAGGAAATGTTTGACCTCTGTAACTGCAAACAAAGGCTACTGTACCAAATATTAACATTGATTTTCACAGGTGTTCAAATACTTATTTTCAGCAGTAACATACAAATAAATTATTTAAAAAAATCATACATTGCGATTTCCGGATTTTTTTTTTAGATTATGTCTCTCACAGTGGACATGCACCTAAGATGAAAATTTCAGACCCTCCATGATTTCTAAATGGGATAACTTGCAAAATCGCAGGGTGTACACATACTTATTTGCCTCACTGTATTTGTTCTGTAAGCTGGCACCTCACTGCTCAGGGAATTTCAGTGTCCTTGTTATAACTGAAGAATGAAATCCAGATCAAGTTCCTTGTGCATTTACAAATTATGTAAAATGTATGGTTATTGGTCCCTTGCACTCCAATCATTGGGGAATCATAAAAAGTTCATTTCAGACAGATATTAGCATAATAACTTTACTCTTTCATTGCTTAATTCGCTCCTCACTATGGAATGGACTTGTTACTATTTTGTACATTTCTTAATGACTGTTTTAGATTACATGAGTCGTCACTGAAACAGACCTGTTATCCCTGCGGGCTTCCTTATATAAAACACAATGTTTGAGTAACTAAAAAATAAAACAGAATTATTTCAGTGTTCTCCAGGGGAATCACCGTTCCTGATGAGAATTTAATACTTCCAAACACTGGAGCCATCAATAAAGCTCACTTAATCATATATAATTATGTGCCCCTTCCCATGAGGATGAGAAGTGGGTGCTCCGATCTGCATCATTTACAGCCACATACATAATCCTTCAACTGCAATTGCTGCTGTGGAAAACAGCACTGAAAACATTTAAAAAGGCATCTATGAAAATAAGACATACATGAAAGATGTTATAATGGTTGTAGCATGACAGGAGACCCCAAAGCAGAGAATAACACCCTGAAAAAATAATGCAAGAATACTGATGGGGACCCACTTATGGGGACCTGAAAATAGTGTGTGATACAAGCAAGCATGTTGTGTCAACAGAAAACAGGTGTAACAGTTAGTTCAGTCTGTTTCTGATTGATGCCACATGTGATATTACCATCCTACTAGCCAATCATGTAGTGTTTTCATATATATATATATATATAGAGAGAGAGAGAGAGAGAGAGAGAGAGAGAGAGAGAGAGAGAGAGAGAGAGAGAGAGAGAGAGAGAGAGAGAGAGAGAGAGAGAGAGATAGGGAGGAGCCTTCAGAATCCAGGAATAGGCTCATGCACCAATGTATCGGACTGAAAGATCTTTTTTTTTTTTTTTACATTTCGTCTCGGTTCCACTCCTCTGTAAACCTGTAACTTGTGATGCAACAGATGAAAGTTGCATGGTGCATAGTTTCTTCAATCACAGTCTCACAAATCTGTAATTCCTTCAGATTTGTCTGGATGTCTTTGTGGCTTCCATCACTCTTCTCCTTTTTGCATAATCACTTTTTTTTAACTGCCTTCTATAGGCAGATTTGCCATACAGTACTATACTGTTTGTATTGATTAAAGATTGATATGGATGATGTCCAAGTCATATTAATTGATTTAGAAATGGTCAATTATCATCCCCGATGTGCCTAAACATAGAAAGCTGGTTGTAAATGTGACAATTTGTTTTAACAATAATCCCAATATTTTTTTTGGAAGTTTTGCTACAATTACTTATAGCCTCTGAGAATGGAAGGACTGTGTAAAATTAACCCCTTTCTAATTAAGATAATCTATGCCACACGCATATCTTGATCATTTCATTTCAACTCAATTGTGGTGGTGTAACAGATTTATTTGAACTAGGGTTTGACCATTCAAGGTCATACAAGTTCAAAGGTTATGGAAAAATTAGAAAGGTGGTACAGATCCTATTTCAGTTTAGTCGCAAACTTAATCATCACTGATATGGGCGTACCTGTCACCACTTCTTCAAAATACCCATTCAGATAGTATTTGACGTTTCATTGTGGGGACAGGGCTTTTTCTGTTGTTGCTCCCAAACTGTGGAACTATGAAGGGTCAAAGTGATCAAAATTAATTGAAATATTGAATGTGGTAAATACGAACGCAGTAAAACATAGATTGTGGTAAAAATGAAAGCTGTAAAACTTTGAATGTGGTGAAAATGAAAGCAGTAAAAAAAATAATGTGGTTAAAAGTGAAAGCAGTAAATATTGAATGTGGTTAAAAAATCAAAAGGGTAAAACTGGACCTGATAAAAATGGAAGGTATGAAGTACTAAACATGAAAATGAGTGACGTAAAAAACATCTGATTAATATTGCCCCTTTGATAATTAGAATCATTAAATTTGGATTCCATTAAAATCACATTATGGTAAATATTAATCTTATAAATATTATGTCTTAAAAATATAACATTGGCTAATTTAATTCACTGCCTCGATTTTAGAACCTCTACTTTACCCACTTCAATTGTATCATTTGCTGTACTCAATTTAATGTTGAATGTTTTCATTCACTGCCTCAATTTTAGCAGGTCCGCTTTACCGACTTCAGTTTTATCACTCACCACATTTTGATCACTTCTGCTGGATCAGAATACGGCAGCAGCCACTGTTGCGACAGCGGAAATTTGTAGTCCAGAGCCACTGCGCATGTCACTGACCGCGGGGTGGCGCCATTGGGAGTCGCAGGCGAAGAGCACGCAAATGACGTCGTTTTATACATGACACAAGCATAAACAATGGCGGACTCCGTGTGTTTGCTGCTCTGTGAGTTTTTAAGAGAAAGTTGCTGGCGATGAGATGAAACACGCTTGAAAAGTACAGAAGACTTTTGGAATTCATACAACAATATGAAGACGAGAAGATACGAGCTGCTAGAGACAAAGCATGACGGTAAGCTAATCATTAGCTCATCAATAAGTAATAACTGCAGGCTGTCACTATTAAGTATTAAAATTGTGGTTGTCAAAATAAAGCGTTAATTTAGATTAATTAATCACAGCACCTGTCACACTTTGCTCTATTTTGTTTAGATGTCACTGACTTGGTCTGTAAATGAAGACACATTTCTGAGAGCAATAAATGTGTTAGATGTCAATACTTTTTATACTGAAGTAACTTGCTTTGATAACTATTGTTAAAAATCAAACGGGGGAGTTTGTGTGTTTACTGATGTTCATGCACAAAATGTCAATTCGGTTTTAATGACCGTTAATTAACATCATCACTGAACTCGAACAGGTTAAAACGCATTTAAAAACGTTTGATTTGTTTTTCATCCAGATTTTAATGTTCAATGGACAAATTTAAATATGAAATTTCATAAGATAATTATTAAAGGCGTCATATTGTGCAGAAACTCCCACAATTCTGTTTTTATACGCATTCTTTATAATACAGCTTTTTATTGTCATTGTACACATAAATACAATGAAATTTGTCTGCATTTAACCCATCCAAATTACACTTAGACACTTCTCCCAATTTAAGATCAATTTACAGCTTAATACCTGCTTGATGTGTAATAGAAATAACCCACACCCTGCTTACCAGATTATTAAATGCCCCAAACACACACAGATTTTTTAAAAAATACCTGCAATTAAATGATTCATTTAGATTAACTAATCACAAACCCTGTAATCAATTACTTTTTTTTAATAACCTGACAGCACTAATTAAAATATGTATGCTGTATGTGTGTGTTTCAGATGGTTTTCTCAGAGACACCGTTCATGCCACAGAATGGGATACCTGTCATCATTTGCCTACACATCATACACGGGTTATGTTTCACTGTGAATTTTGAATAAACTTTTGTACTTTTTGCTAAAATTTCTCCACTTTTGTGTAACATCAATTTGATTTGTAAAAGTTACCAAGGTTTACTGATTTAAATTAAATGCTAACAGTTTGAAAAGCCATTTAAGCAAAATCCAGTAGTAAAATAAGTTTTACATTTAATGGGGTCATAAATGTAAATGGAAGTAAACAGAGAATAAAACTGGTTGTTCAAAATATCTGAATAAATTACTTCTGGTTTGGTATAAGTCATCCAGCAGAATTATACACCACAGTACAATAGTTTGTGGTAAAGTGTTACATCACGTCAAACCCTAAACCTAGTATAGCCAGAATTCCTTGATGTAATAGTGCTATCACTGAAGTGACTAAAACTTTTCATGTTAAATACCATTTGCTGAAATCTCAGTTTAGACATGATTATTACAGTCTGTCTCCCTGATCTGAATTGGGTGCTGGTTCCACAGGAGAGGAGCCTGAAAACTGAAGTCTCTGCCTCCCATTCTACTCATATCATTAAATCATTAGATTTAATGATATGATGAACTACTGTCTGGAAAATGAATCACTGTCCAGAATCTGAATAACTGTCCACACTTAAGCAGTAATAGCTTTTACATGGGCAAGTGCATCATTAAATACAGTGAAATTGAGGGGTAGGAGGGGGTGAAATGGAGGTTGGTGGGCATGGGGCAAGGGCACTTGACATATCTGGGCATGTGGCACCAAAATGCACTTGCCCATGTAAAAGCTATTACTGCTTAAATGTGGACAGTTATTCAGCGCAGAAAATCAGAATTTTTGAAATATTATTTGTACAGTAGTCACTTGTGTTAAGGATACCACCCTTCCCCACGTCTGAAAGGACCTGGAAATGTTCCTTGCGTGTTCATGAATCGTGAGAGACACAAGAAAACTCAGAATTCAATTTGCAATTATACAGACCTTAAAGGGTTTATTGAAGAATACAGCAGAACAGATCATAGGATTGTCATCATTCACCAAGCGCAGGGTGGGTTCAATGCAACACACTTTATTACGCAACAACGATACCAACAGGTTGTGTGTTCAGCAAAGAACCTCAAATGCTGGAAATACACAATCTTTATAGGGTTGGTTCAATTCAGTTCAGTTGGGGTGTTATCATCTTCTGATTGGTTAACCGGGGGAGACCAGGAGGTCATGAGAGGTCTTCGGGAAGTTGGCGGGGGAAAGGTTTTTGAGAAGTGGCATGGGGGGAATGTCTGGGGCAAACGGATTGCTGAGTCAGATGTCTGGCTGGACATCTGATCCTAAAACCAGGTTAAGCCTGTTCAACAGTCCATATATGGAGGTGTCTTCAATTTTAGTGTGCTATTGTACAGACAGCGAGAAACCACAGTTCTAATACAACCCCTGGCAAAAATTATGGAATCACCGGCCTCGGAGGATGTTCATTCAGTTGTTTAATTTTGTAGAAAAAAAGCAGATCACAGACATGACACAAAACTAAAGTCATTTCAAATGGCAACTTTCTGGCTTTAAGAAACACTATAAGAAATCAGGAAAAAAAAAACTGTGGCAGTCAGTAACGGCTACTTTTTTTAGACCAAGCAGACGGAAAAAAATATGGAATCACTCAATTCTGAGGAAAAAATTATGGAATCATGAAAAACAAAAGAACGCTCCAACACATCACTAGTATTTTGTTGCACCACCTCTGGCTTTTATAACAGCTTGCAGTCTCTGAGGCGTGGACTTAATGAGTGACAAACAGTATTCTTCATCAATCTGGCTCCAACTTTCTCTGATTGCTGTTGCCAGATCAGCTTTGCAGGTTTGAACCTTGTCATGGACCATTTTCTTCAACTTCCACCAAAGATTTTCAATTGGATTAAGATCCGGACTATTTGCAGGCCATGACATTGATCCTATGTGTCTTTTTGCAAGGGATGTTTTCACAGTTTTTGCTCTATGGCAAGATGCATTATCATCTTGAAAAATGATTTCATCATCCCCAAACATCCTTTCAATTGATGGGATAAGAAAAGTGTCCAAAATATCAACGTAAACTTGTGCATTTATTGATGATGTAATGACAGCCATCTCCCCAGTGCCTTTACCTGACATGCAGCCCCATATCATCAATGACTGTGGAAATTTACATGTTCTCTTCAGGCAGTCATCTTTATAAATCTCATTGGAACGGCATCAAACAAAAGTTCCAGCATCATCACCTTGCCCAATGCAGATTCAAGATTCATCACTGAATATGACTTTCATCCAGTCATCCACATTCCACGATTGCTTTTCCTTAGCCCATTGTAACCTTGTTTTTTTTTCTGTTTAGGTGTTAATGATGGCTTTCGTTTAGCTTTTCTGTATGTAAATCCCATTTCCTTTAGGCGGTTTCTTACAGTTCGGTCACAGACGTTGACTCCAGTTTCCTCCCATTCGTTCCTCATTTGTTTTGTTGTGCATTTTCTTTTTTTGAGACATATTGCTTTAAGTTTTCTGTCTTGACGCTTTGATGTCTTCCTTGGTCTACCAGTATGTTTGCCTTTAACAACCTTCCCATGTTGTTTGTATTTGGTCCAGAGTTTAGACACAGCTGACTGTGAACAACCAACACCTTTTGCAACATTGCGTGATGATTTACCCTCTTTTAAGAGTCTGATAATCCTCTCCTTTGTTTCAATTGACATCTCTCGTGTTGGAGCCATGATTCATATCAGTCCACTTGGTGCAACAGCTCTCCAAGGTGTGATCACTCCTTTTTAGATGCAGACTAACGAGCAGATCTGATTTGATGCAGGTGTTAGTTTTGGGGATGAAAATTTACAGGGTGATTCCATAATTTATTCCTCAGAATTAAGTGAGTCCATATTTTTTTCCCTCTGCTTGGTCTAAAAAAGTAACCGTTACTGACTGCCACAATTATTTTTCTTGATTTCTTATAGTGTTTCTTAAAGGCAGAAAGTTGCCATTTGAAATGACTATAGTTTTGTGTCATGTCTGTGATCTGCTTTTTTTCTACAAAATTAAACACCTGAATGAACATCCTCCGAGGCCGGTGATTCCATAATTTTTGCCAGGGGTTGTATCAGCACAGACGAAAGTTTCAGTTCCTATATGTCAGAAGAGTCATACATTTCCACAGGGAGTCAGCAGAAAAAGGTCAGATCAGAGTTCATTCAACAGCAATAACACATTTAAACCATTAATATTAATGAAACATCATTCCAATTACATGATAAATCATACAAAGCATTTCCAAAGGATTATGTGTAGTTTAACAAAACATAAGATCTTTAAACATATTATAGCATACGCATCATGCCGGCATCAAATAATGACTTTATTCAAAGTGGTCAATGCAGGGCTTACCTATAGGAAGTCAACAGCACGTCAGCTGTTACACATGGTCAGTACAATTCATCATAAGCACATATTACAATCCTTAATCAAACTGTATAATATTGTATCATTTCAAAATCATCATAAATCAATTAAACACCCATCAAAACATAAGCATACACTTTTTCATTTGTCTGACATCATGATAAATCCCTTAAGCACATTATAGCAGAAATATCACACCAGAGCCTTTATTCAATCCATACAATACCTTGTTCATTAGAACAAGATGGTGCACCTACTTCTAAACATTTGTTACTTTCCAAAATAATGAACACAAAGCATTCTATTCAATGTGATAACTTTTAGCATTGTTAGCATGCAAAGCTAATTACGAGCAAAATAACATATATATCTTCACTTGTCATCTTGACTATTTCTTTAATTTTAGTCATTCTTTTATTTCTCGTTTTTTGATGTGTAACTGTCCGTTCTTTTCATACTTGTTTTTGCAGCACTTTTTTTAACTAAAGTTGTGACTAGAGTGAGGTGTAAGGAGGTGACAGATTTAATTCAAAGCACAAGCCTAATAAATGATTATATGTCTGTTTACGCTTTCCATATTCTGTCCTTGTATTTTTGGTTTTAGCATCAAAACCAAATCATTGTTTTATTTTGAATTTTTTTAAAGGTACAATTTAACAGGGCACATTTATTTCCATTTTAAAAACATTTTTTGCCCATAATATAACCAGAACTGCTTCATCGTGAATTACTGTCTGAATAATGAACTACTGTCTACTGTCTAACTTCACGCTGGTGCTAAAAGCTACGTGATGTGAGACATTATTCTTACCAGTGATGACACGTTGCTGTGTGATGCTGGACGTTGATGGTCGAACCCTCTTCGGTTATAGAACTGGATTCTTCAACAAAAACACAAAATCACAACATGTTAAAAAATATAGTAATGGCACTAAATTAGATGTAAACGTTTGTTGTCATGATGACTTGAGGTGTTTTTCTGTCAGAAGCATACACGAGACAACGATGTTACTTTAACACAAGCTTAGACTCAAAATCGTCATTAAAGTGTGCTTCCCACCAATGGGAAAAGTAACGTTAAACGGTGCTTTCAAGCAGACTACAGACAAAGTCACAAAAACACTTACCATCCATCGCTTCCAACAAAGCCGTGGGTGAGTCTCGGTCATCCTGCCTCGGGGTGCTCGTCGGTCAGTGTCCGTAAACAGCGTTCCTTTGGTCGAACCGTTTCCAGCCCTTACAGTCCGACCTACTCCGGTCGTTGTGGTCCTGTAATCACTTTTAAGCTTTTTCAGCTGTTCTCTGCGTTGCTGTAATGTCCGGTGAGCCAGGTGCTGCCAAAGACTGGGAGATTTTCTCATTTCGGGTCACTTCATCTACCTCTCTGTATTCTCTCCTCCGCCACCAAACACAAACGTTCGCAAGTCATCCACGGACCAGTGCGAGTAAAAAAAAAAAAAAAAAACTTGCCGTGAAACTAAAGAAAAACCCGGTTTCTATAATGCCGCTGTGACTATTTAAAAATGGTTTGATTCTCGTCTCGGACAGCGCGCTCATGACTCGTCCAGTGACGACATTCTCTGACCAATCAGTGGCCGGCAGCCTGTTGACGTCACATTTTAGTATCGGCTCGGCTCGCTTGGAACCATTCCTGAGCAGGTACTAAAAAAAGCACTAGGTACCAGGTACTAATGAAGAGTAGAGTCGAGCTGAGTAGTGCTACCTTTGTGAAGTAGAAAAGCGCTTTTAGATTTGGGCGCTCTTCGCCTGTGACTCCCAATGGCGCCACCCCGCGGTCAGTGACATGCGCAGTGGCTCTGGACTACAAATTTCCGCTGTCGCAACGGTGGCTGCTGCCGTATTCCGATCCCGCGGAAGTGAGCAATATTGCACAGTTGAGGCGGTGAATGATAAAACTGAAGCGGACCTGCTAAAATTGAGGCAGTGAATGAAAACATTCAACATTAACTCGAGTACAGCAAATGATACAATTGAAGTGGGTAAAGACAACAAAAACATATATATTCTGAAAGCACAGGTTGTCCTGAAAAAAAGAGACGTAAAACTTGATTGTGGGATGCAGGGAGAGCTGTTAACAGCAATAATAAAACATTTATGCCAGGCCAGTGAACTGTCCAAAAAATGACCTCGGACCCCAGAGGGTTAAGAACAGAGGTAAGTAAACTTTTGATCAGGGTAATTTGGGTAGTTTGTGTTGTCATTATGATTTTAAAAGCGTAAACCTGGTTGTTTGACAATAAATGGCTTCACCCAACCACTAACCGTGAGTGAAAAAAAAGTTTGTGTTATGTTGTCATTCATATTCTCTGAAAAATAGCCAAAAAAAAAAAAAATTCCACCAGGACATGTAAACTTTTGAGCACAACTGTATGTCTTCTATAATATATTCCAATTCTAAAGTAGAACTCTACTAGTATATACTAAGGTATAGTTAAATATCTTAAAAAAAAAAACAAAAAACAAAAAAAAAACAAAAACAGAAAAAAAACAAAGGAGAAGAGTAGAATAGAATAGAGCCGAGCCACTTAGGTGCCTGGTCTTGAGAACCAGGGATGGTAGGTTGAAAAGCTTTCTTTATCCCATGGGAACTCTCCCTACCCACTCATTGGCTCAAGAAATAAAGTTGACACGTCTAATGTCTTGAAACTCATTGTTTTAATTTCATTTTTTTTCTGTGTAATGATTAAGTATTGCATAACAGTGTTTGGTCATCAAAGGTCCAAGATCCTGTGTGGTGTGTCTTTGAACATCTAAAACTTCCTTGATCTCTCCTCACAGCTGTATCATATGTTTTATTAGAACCATCAGGATACAACTGGTGTTGTGGGACATTTGGGCTCATTTTTCACAAAGAGTGCTTAAAGTGAGCATGAAATACTAAAAATGAATGTCACAAAGTCACCTGAAGAGAAAAATATCATAATGGCGGATATATTTGGCACGTCAGTGTCTTCACTTCCAGGAATCATGATGAGTGCCTGCAGAGAGAGTGATGGCTGACACTTTTATTGTGGAACAGAAACTCTGAGCACTCCCACTTTTTACGCCAAATCTGTTAAAGTGCTCAGGCCAGATTGATCCATGCTGTAGCAAATTTACTTCACATTCTGCTGATCCCACAACAGAAATGTGAGATTTTATTTTTATTTTTTTGTTTGGTCTTTTCTCTTTACCCATTGAAACTAAAAGGTGCAGCAAAGAGATAAAGAAATGATCTTATGTTACTCACATGCTGTCTTGTACATCTGCACAAGACTGCCACAAAGCCACCCGTGAACCTGTGTGTGTGTGTGTGTGCGTGTGTGTGTGTGGGGGGGGGGGGGGGGGGGGGGTAAAGATGTCAGCTGGGAGACAGAGGCATGAAGGCTGCTTCCAGGCTTTTCTTGATGGAGCAAAAAGCAAACAGTTTTGACACCATTCACTTCAGCAATCCTCTTTTCATTATCTGTAATGGTATGTTAGAACAAGTTAAGGGTTGAAATGTATTCAAGCAAATGACAGGGAGAGTAGATAAGGAGTAAATGCTCATCTCTGATGATGTGACAGGAGGACACAAGACATGAAAATGGAACTGAAATGTTAAATTTAAAAAGCTGCATTTGACATTCAGTGAATCTATCTATACTACCTTCACAAATAAAATGTGATAAGCAAACAACAAAAACCTAAAAAAACAAAACAAATTCTAATATTTTTCACCTAAATTTTTCAGACACCCTTCTTTGTTAATGTGATTAGCTCATTATGCACCCATGTAACATCTTTACATAATATTATCACTGAGCAATATTCCGCCATTTAGCAACCTTTATCAAGAAATTGACCTACATGTGGGACGTTCCAATGTAGGATTCTTAGGACGAATCTTCTTTGGAGGTGGCAGAAAGCAGTCTTACTGATTTCTTCAATGTGTCAGTTAAAGGACAGTGTAGGATCAAATATCACTCCAAGGTTTTTCAGTTTATCACTGAGATGTATAACACACGGGTCTAAGGTTAATGTTAGCTGGTCAAATTGATGTTGGTGTCTTGCAGGACCAATGGCCACCATCTCTGTCTTGTCAGAATTTAAAAGTAAGATATTGGGAAACATCCACAGGGATGGTGGCCAAGTGGTTAGTGCGCTTGGTTTCAGTGCGGAAGGTTCTCGGTTCCCATGCCACATTTCTCCATGTAATGTGGAATTGCGTCAGGCGTAAAACCCGTACCAGTTCAACATGCAGATCCACTTTGGATTTCCTTTGGTGACCCGAGTGCAAAACGAGGGAGCAGCCAAAGGGAAAAAGAAACATCCAGTTTTTCATTTCATTTATTTGTTTATTTGACAGCGACAATGCAATCAGACATAGAGCAAGCAGTTTTTGCAACGGATGTGATGCAAGCGTTTATAACTCCAGCTAATTCACAACTCTTGTCCCTGGCTGGGCCTTTCTACAATTTACATAATTAATAATTCTACAATTTACATAATTAACAATTTAAATAATTAACTTAATTCACCATTTCATTAATCGTTCCACCTTCTCACATCTTAAATTTTCTTACATTTCCACACTTACTGACACACATTTATAACATACAAAAATCTAAAAACTGAATTTCTGTATGTTAACACACTCACTCCTTCATTCAATCCTTCCTTCACCCACTCTTGCACTCACAGTGCTATTTACGCATGGGTACAAAATTGGGGACTTTTAAGCCAGAACTTGAACCTAGAGGTGAACATCTAGGAAAGCCAGGAAATCCTCTAAAGTCTTACTATGTGTGAGATTATCTGCAGTTATCAGCATGTACAACTGAGGATCATAGGCATAACACACTCATCTTCACTTTAGGATCGGGGGGATGAATAAATGAAATTAAAAACTGGGCGTTCAGTAAGACTGCTTTCTACCACCTCCAAAGAAGATTTGTCCTAAGAATCCTACATTGGAACATCCCACATGTAGGTCAAGACAGGATACACCCTGGGCAGGATACCAGTCGGTCACAGAGCCACATTTAGACAAATAAGCACAATCACACCCACATGCACACCTACGTACAATTTTATGTTTCCGATCCACCTCACCTCCATGTCTTTGGATGTGGGAGGAAACTGAAGCACCGGGAGGGAACCCACACAAACACAGGGAGAGCATGCAAACTCCACACAGAATGGCCGCAGGTGGGAATTGATCCCCTGACCTTCCTGCTGTGAGGCAACAGTTGTAACCATTAAGCCACCATGCTGCCCATTGGCATAACATTTAAAAGTAATTCCAAAACATTGCAGTATCTGTCCAAGGGGTGCTATATAGATATATATATATAGGAGAGTAACAGCTGGCCTAAAATAGACCCTTGTGGATCTCCATATTTGACAGGAACAAGAGTTGAAGAGATGTTATAGTACAGGAACTGCTTGATAATTAAGATGCCAATTATGTAAGTGCATGACCAGCAATCCCAAAATAGTTCTCAAGCCTTTCCAGTAATATACAATGATCCAGTATGTCAAACGCAGAGCTGAGATCTAACAAGGACAGTGCTGTTGTGCTGTCAGAGTCCATTGCAAGCAGATCATTCACCACTTTAGTAAGTGCCATATCCGGGAGCTGTGCATTTTAAATGTAGACTACAGATGGTCAGATAATTTATTTTCAGTAAGATGGTCCACAACCTGCTGCAAAGCCACTTTTTCAATGTCAGTTGACAGCAGCACAATTCTTAAAACTCTTCAGCAGTCAGCACTTTCATTAAAACTGGCAGACATTACAATGTAACATCTGACCAATTTTGACTTCGATCAACATGACAAAGTTGAAAAATACCCTCTGTAGGTGAAAAATTGCTGTTTCCCCATGTCTGCAGGCACAGCGTACTGGGCCACGGCCATCCCTTGCCTGTCTTTGTTAATAGAACACATCTTTCTCCAAGTTCACGACTAAACATCTGATTATGGCCCATACTAGCCAATGGCCATGTCTGTATTATGTATCTGTTATATATTTACATGCGGATATATTTACATGTGGAATCTATTGGAATCTTCTCTAGGTGAACCTGTGTTCTGCTTCAACTGTAATTAAATGTCTCTGCCATGTATGGACTGAATCCTGAGCGGTCCTTGCTTCACCTGTCTCATATTCCTGGCTGACATCATGAGAAAAAGTCCACATCACCCTCCAACTCCTCTCACCTAGAATGTATTATTGAGGACATTATTTATCAGACAATTTGAAAATGAAAAGCTATCACCATTTGCGTGATCCGTCAGTGCTATTAAAATTCCTCAATTTCTAATGTTAAAAAATATTAAAAAAAAAAAAAAAGGAGACAAGGTACAAGCCTTCTGACATATTGCAATTGGTAACCAGAATTGAAGGGCACAGAAACAGACATACATTCTTAGCGCAATAAAATTAAAGATTAAAAAGGGCTGTATTAAGCAACAATAAGCTGAAAGTACACACATACAATTTTCTTATTAAAATCATTATGTTGTCTCACTGATTTGATAATTGTCTCAGTAGGTCAGCTGGTCAATGAGACCAGTCTGTCATTTTTCCCTTAGCAGGGAATTCACAATTTTGGACTTCTTTCTCTTTTTCGCCGATAGCGATATATATTGCAATATGGTTTGTTTCCAGCAATATCTGCATCCTCACAAATCCACTGAAAATGCCTGACAACAGTGTAGGACACATGTCATGCCTGTGTGTGGCAACATTTCCACAAAAAAATGGAGAAGACTGGAACATGCGCATAACCAGTGATAGGACCTAATCAGTGTGGTAGTAGAAGGCTGGAATGTTTCAAAGTGGCAAACTGGGTAAATAAAGTCTTTAAATCTGATATGTGTCATCCTCTCTGCTGGAAGGCATCTTTTTGAATTACTTTAACTTTAACTAAGGAATTGTGCAAAAGCAGCATTTTTAAAGAAGTCCTTCAGTGCTATATTATAGTGCTCTGGGTGCATTTCTCAGTACGAGTCAAAAGAAGGATGCCACTTTGTTCTGCCAACAAGAAGAAAAACAATCTATTTTAAAAGCTGAAAGTCCTTTCTGCAATTATTTTATCAGTATAAGCACTCCATTTATTCACAATCAGTGTTCACCAGAGCCATCTATTGTCTCTTCATCTTTCTCCTCACAATGAAAATAAATACCATTAATGATTCACAAAAGCAAAAGTATATTAGATTGCACTGTTAACAAGAACAAGTCATTAATTATTAGCCATCTAGGATTCTGAGGCAGTGCTCTGAGGCAACAAATCTGTTGTGTGGGCCGCTGAAGAGGAGGTACTGCTGGCCCACCACCACCAGAGGGCTCCCTGCCTGGAGTGCGGGCTCCAGGCACCAGAGAGCGCTGCCGCCTCACAGGAGCAGCCGGGGTGACAGCTGTCACTTATCACCGACGACAGCTGTCATCAATCATCAGATCTACAGTGGTATATCAGCAAGACGGCATCTCCACCTCATTGCCGAGATATCGTTCTACCTGAAAGGTAATATCCTCAGCCTGACTGCTTGATAGAAAGCCCTTTTTGTGATTTTTGTGAGTGATAATAGACTTTTTCTCCAACAAGAGGTGGAGGTAGCTTCCCTGCCGTGCAGATTGCTGGGTGCAGACGCACCCACGTTTAACTGTGTTTTTGTTCCTCGCCAGCAGTACCAGGTCCGACACGCGGAGGCAGTGGCCACCTGGGAGTTCGGGACTTGGCGGCTCCAGTATTCCCGGGGTCTGGTGGCGGAGGAAATCGTGTGGTTCCGGTTCTGCTTTGGACAGGCGTCTCCTATCCTCGAGCCTGCCCACACGACACCTTGTAATTTGACCTTTGCTCTATTGTGTGATCTGTTGTGTTTGTTGTGCACGTTCGCAACAGTAAAGTGTTGTTATTTGACCTATTCCATTGTCCGCTCATTTGCGCCCCCTGTTGTGGGTCCGTGTACTTACACTTTCCCAACAGGATATCTCGGCCAACGTCATGGATCCCGAGGGGCGTCAACCGGCTGTTGAACGGCCAATGGAAGAACAGGGCGCACAGGCGTCCGCAGGAGGAGTGATTGGTGAGTTGCAGCGGATCCTCACCACTTTCACGGCTCGGTTGGATCTAATGACCGAGCAGAACGTCCTCCTTAACCGCAGGGTGGAGGCTCTCGCCGCGCAGGTGGAGGCGCGCCCTCAGGGCGCTGCTGCGGCTCTCCCTCCTGTCGACCCTGTGCGTGACGTTCCACAGGTCGTTCAACGACCCCTCCCACCTTCCCCGGAAGCATACATAAGCCCCCCAGAGCCGTACGGAGGTTGTGTGGAGACGTGCGCGGACTTCCTTATGCAGTGTTCGCTCGTCTTCGCACAACGTCCTGTCATGTACGCGACTGATGCCAGCAAAATAGCTTATGTAATAAACCTGCTTCGCGGTGAGGCACGCGCTTGGGCTACAGCGCTCTGGGAGCAGAATTCACGGCTCCTTCAGACATATGATGGGTTTGTGAGGGAGTTCAGAACAGTGTTCGATCACCCTAATAGAGGAGAGACCGCTTCAGCCGTGCTACTGTCAATGAGACAGGGGCGCCGGAGCGCAGCTGCCTATGCAGTCGACTTCCGCATCACGGCTGCGAGGTCCGGCTGGAATAGCACTGCCCTCCGTGCCGCCTTTGTAAACGGACTGTCACTGGTTCTTAAGGAGCACCTGGTGGCTAAGGACGAACCGCGGGATTTAGATGGGCTTATTGACCTCGTCATACGATTAGACAATCGGTTAGAAGAACGCCGTCGGGAACGAGACGAAGGGCGTGACCGGGCACGTGCCGTCCCTCTCCCTTCCGGTTCCGGCCGCGCTCCGCCCTCCCCACGCTCCACGGCCCCTGCGCTCCGTGTGGTTACAGCTCCCCCTGCTGACGAAGCTATGGACACGAGCAGGGCCACATTTAGGGCACCAGCCACACAGAGGTGCTGGCCCGCGGGGCGTGTTTTGTTTGTGGCTCGGTAGAGCATCAGGTAAGAGACTGCCCCGGGCGGTTAAACACCAACGCCCGCCCCTAGAAACTGGGCTAAGGGTGGGCCGAGACATTCACGTGGGACACACCCACATTGCCACATGACTCCCAGTTACGATCCTTTATGAGGACTCAACCCTGAAGGCCCCAGCACTGGTGGACACGGGCTCTGAAGGGAATCTGTTAGACAGCAGATGGGCCAGGGAGATAGGGCTCCCTCTGGTGGCGCTTACCTCGCCTGTGCAGGTGCGAGCACTAGATGGCTCCCTACTCCCTCCAATCACGCATAAGACACCACCTGTAACTCTGGTGGTGTCAGGAAATCACCGGGAGGAGATCGAGTTTTTTGTGACTCCTGCTACCTCCCGTGTGATTTTAGGGTTCCCCTAGATGTTAAAACACAATCCCCGGATCGATTGGCCGTCCGGGGTAGTGGTTCAGTGGAGCGAGACCTGCCATCGGGTATGTTTAGGTTCCTCGGTTCCTCCCGGTTCCCAGGCTAAGGAGGAGGTCACAGTCCCGCCCAATCTAGGGACGGTGCCGGTGGAGTACCACGACCTTGTTGATGTGTTCAGCAAGGATCTGACGCTCACCCTTCCCCCCCACCGTCCGTACGATTGTGCCATTGATTTGGTTCCAGGCGGTGAGTTCCCGTCCAGCAGGCTGTACAACCTCTCACGGCCTGAGCGCGAATCAATGGAGACCTACATCCGGGACTCTTTAGCCGCCGGGGTGATCCGGAATTCCACCTCCCCGATGGGTGCAGGTTTCTTTTTTGTGGGTAAAAAAGATGGCGGACTTCGTCCATGCATTGATTACAGGGGACTGAAGGAAATCACGGTTCGTAATCGATACCCGTTGCCCCTGTTGGATTCCGTGTTCACGCCCCTGCATGGAGCCCGAATATTCACCAAGCTAGATCTTAGAAATGCGTATCACCTGGTTCGGATCCGGAAGGGAGACGAGTGGAAGACGGCATTTAACACCCCCTTAGGTCACTTTGAGTACCTGGTCATGCCGTTCGGGCTTACAAATGCCCCCGCGACGTTCCAAGCTTTGGTTAATGATGTCTTGCGGGATTTCCTGCACCGTTTCGTCTTCGTATATCTAGACGATATACTCATCTTTTCTCCGGATCCTGAGACCCATGTCCGACATGTACGTCAGGTCCACCGCACATCTTTGTCCTTCCTGGGGTTCATCATCTCCTCCAACTCCGTCGCTCCTGATCCGGCCAAGGTCGCGGCGGTGAGAGACTGGCCCCAACCCACAAGCCGTAGGAAGCTGCAACAGTTCCTCGGCTTTGCCAATTTCTACAGGAGGTTCATTAAGGGCTACAGTCAGGTAGTTAGCCCCCTGACAGCCCTGACCTCACCAAAAGTCCCCTTCACCTGGTCCGATCGTTGCGATGCCGCGTTCAAGGAGTTGAAACGGCGCTTCTCGTCTGCACCCGTTCTGGTGCAGCCCGATCCTAGTCGCCAGTTAGTGGTTGAAGTGGATGCCTCGGACTCAGGGATAGGAGCTGTGCTGTCCCAGAGCAGGAAGACCGATAAGGTCCTTCACCCGTGTGCCTATTTTTCCCGCAGGTTGACCCCGGCCGAACGGAACTATGACGTCGGCAATCGAGAACTCCTTGCGGTGAAAGAGGCTCTTGAGGAGTGGAGACATCTGTTGGAGGGAACGTCCGTGCCATTCACGGTTTTCACTGACCACCGGAACCTGGAGTATATCAGGACCACCAAGCGGCTGAATCCCAGGCAAGCCCGCTGGTCACTGTTCTTCGGCCGTTTTGACTTCCGGATCACCTACCGTCCCGGGACCAAAAACCAGAGATCGGATGCCTTGTCCCGGGTACATGAAGATGAAGTCAAAACGGAGTTGTCGGATCCACCGGAACCCATCATCCCGGAGTCCACTATCGTGGCCACCCTCACCTGGGACGTAGAGAGAACCATCCGGGAGGCCCTGGCACGAAGCCCGGACCCCGGAACTGGGCCAAAGAACAGACTTTACGTCCCACCAGAAGCCAGGGCTGCAGTCCTGGACTTCTGTCACGGCTCTAAGCTCTCCTGTCATCCAGGGGTGCGAAGAACCGTGGCAGTTGTCCGGCAGCGCTTCTGGCGGGCGTCCCTAGAGGCCGACGTCCGGGATTATATCCAGGCCTGTACCACCTGCGCCAGGGGCAAGGCCGACCATTGCAAGGCTTCGGGATTGCTACAGCCGCTGCCAGTGCCTCATCGCCCCTGGTCCCACATCGGCCTGGATTTTGTCACGGGCCTCCCGCCGTCCCAGGGCAACACCACCATCCTCACGATAGTGGACCGATTCTCCAAGGCGGCTCACTTTGTGGCCCTCCCGAAGCTCCCAACGGCCCAGGAGACAGCGGACCTCCTGGTCCACCACGTCGTCCGGCTGCATGGGATCCCAACAGACATCGTCTCCGATCGCGGTCCCCAGTTCTCCTCGCACGTCTGGAGGAGCTTCTGCCGGGAACTGGGGGCCACGGTCAGTCTCTCATCCGGGTATCATCCCCAAACCAACGGGCAAGCAGAACGGGCCAATCAAGAGATGGAGCAGACCCTGCGTTGCGTGACAGCCGCGCACCCGGCGACCTGGAGTACCCATCTGGCCTGGATCGAGTACGCCCACAACAGCCAAGTGTCGTCCACCACCGGCCTCTCCCCTTTTGAGGTGTGTCTGGGGTATCAGCCCCCGTTGTTCCCGGTGGTTGAGGGAGAGGTCGGTGTGCCCTCGGTCCAGGCCCACCTGCGGAAGTGCCGTCGGGTGTGGTGTGCCACCCGTTCTGCTTTGCTGAGGGCCCGGATGAGGACAAAGGCCCATGCAGACCGGCGGCGGACCCCGGCTCCTACGTATCGTCCTGGGCAGGAAGTGTGGTTGTCAACCAAGGACATTCCACTGCAAGTGGCCTCCCCAAAATTACAGGAACGGTACATAGGTCCATTTAAGATTCTCAAGGTCATCAGTCCCGCTGCAGTGAGGCTTCAGCTTCCGGCCTCACTGCGGATCCATCCCGTGTTTCACATGTCCAGGATTAAACCGCATCACACCTCACCCCTCTGCACTCCGGGTCCGACACCACCTCCTGCCCGGATCATCGATGGCGAGCCGGCTTGGACAGTGCGCCGGCTTTTGGATGTCCGACGGATGGGCCGGGGCTTCCAGTATTTGGTGGACTGGGAGGGGTACGGCCCCGAAGAACGCTCCTGGGTGAAGAAGAGCTTCATCCTGGACCCGGCCCTCCTGGCCGACTTCTACCGCCGCCACCCGGACAAGCCCGGTCGGGCGCCAGGAGGCACCCGTTGAGGGGGGGGTCCTGTTGTGTGGGCCGCTGAAGAGGAGGTACTGCTGGCCCACCACCACCAGAGGGCGCCCTGCCTGGAGTGCGGGCTCCAGGCACCAGAGGGCGCTGCCGCTTCACAGGAGCAGCCGGGGTGACAGCTGTCACTTATCACCGACGACAGCTGTCATCAATCATCAGATCTACAGTGGTATATCAGCAAGACGGCATCTCCACCTCATTGCCGAGATATCGTTCTACCTGAAAGGTAATATCCTCAGCCTGACTGCTTGATAGAAAGCCCTTTTTGTGATTTTTGTGAGTGATAACAGACTTTTTCTCCAACGAGAGGTGGAGGTAGCTTCCCTGCCGTGCAGATTGCTGGGTGCAGACGCACCCACGTTTAACTGTGTTTTTGTTCCTCGCCAGCAGTACCAGGTCCGACACGCGGAGGCAGTGGCCACCTGGGAGTTCGGGACTTGGCGGCTCCAGTATTCCCAGGGTCTGGTGGCGGAGGAAATCGTGTGGTTCCGGTTCTGCTTTGGACAGGCGTCTCCTATCCTCGAGCCTGCCCACACGACACCTTGTAATTTGACCTTTGCTCTATTGTGTGATCTGTTGTGTTTGTTGTGCACGTTCGCAACAGTAAAGTGTTGTTATTTGACCTATTCCATTGTCCGTTCATTTGCGCCCCCTGTTGTGGGTCCGTGTACTTACACTTTCCCAACAAAATCCAGCGGTTTAATATTTATCCACTCTGGGACCCATTTTCGTGTGGGAGTTGGCTCCTTTTTTTTCCCAGCTCAGAATGTGATTTATGCAGAAGGAAAAGCTGCATGTCCTGCACTCACATTACCAAGATCCTTTTTTTCCAAGTAAATTCAATGTCTTTGACATCTTTTATTGGTTATTCATATTTTTACCCATATTACTTGGCAATGTAAATGTGTATGTTTAATTTAATTATGGCAAATGGACTGCATTTATATAGTGCTTTGTCCATCTGCACCAGAAGCTCAAAGAGCTTTACAATTATGCCTCACATTCAGACAGACACTCATACACTGATGTCAGGCTGCTCCCATGCAAGGTGCTCACTACACACAGAGTAACTAGGGCATTAAGGACCTTGCCCAAATGCACTGAGTGATGATTTTGGTCTGGCTGGGTTTTGAATTGAGGATCCTCTCTATTTCACATGCGCACATCAGGATGGCGATGCTGATATTATATATCGTGCAGCCATAGGTGAAAGGTAAAATACACCCTGGAAAGGACTCCAGTCTTTTGCAGGGCTGATACACGCAGACAGACAAACATTCACCCGCTCACTCACACCAAAGGTCAATTTCAGGGTGTCCAATCCAACTACCCTGTTTGTCTTTGGTTGCAGGAATATCTGAAAGGAACACATACACAGTCATAGGGAGAACATGTGAATTCCACACAGAAAGGACCAGTCTGGTTTCAAACTCAGGACCTTCTTGCACACATGAAAATAAAATTTGCAGTGCACCCCACTCCCCCTGACCTTTCCTGCCGAAAACGACCACCAGTATCTGCCATGCCATGGTCCGTCTTCACACGGGCTTCGTCTGTGCTATTTTACAAAGTTTGTCTTTGTTTGCCAGTGTTTTAGCCGGAGTAATTCCTAAAACAGTTTGTGCCTGATGCACTCCATTGCCAGCGACCTACATGGAAATTATTGACTAGAGCAAACCTATTGGAAAGATGTCAGACTCAACAGAAACCGTTTTGGAGAAGTGTCCCCTGAGGGTTGCCCCAGTGCCTTCATTAAAACTTATTTATATGTTGGATTTGTCTGCACAGAGTGTAAGGACCATAACTGTGATTGGGAATACTGTGGCCTCGTCCCAAGAGCCTCCTTCAGCTATTCCACACACAGAAGCACATGCATGGTCAAGCATATTAAATGCTGCAGTTTAGGTCCTGCTGTGTACTTTTTCTTTTAAGCAGCCTAAATATTACAAGAGTAATGCTTATTTGGCTTGTTTAGTGTTGGCCAAGTGGTTAATGTGCTTGGTTTCAGTGCAGAAGGCTCCGGGTTCAAATCCCACCCCTGCCACATTTCCCCATGTAATGTGGAGTTGCGTCAGGAAGGGCATCCGGCGTAAAACCTGTGCCAATTCAACATGCAGATCGACCTTGGATTTGCTGTGGTGCAAACAAGGGAGCAGCCGAAGGGACTTTACTAGTGTTGCTTTCTTTGATTTTTTCCTCTGTTTTTCAAGATTAACAAACAGTACGGCAGTTTTTCCTGTAATTACTTCATGCATGACCCCTTCCTCCCAGCATTTTTCTCACGACAAAGTACATTTCTCTGCAGTGCACCACATGATCACATCTGACGGGTTTACTGGCTTGGGTATTACACAGAGAACCAAGACAAAGGGCACCAGAATCAGACCCAGCACCCTCTAGAATACACTGAATTTAATCTGGACAGGATCTACTACTGGGTTTGTCCTTAGAGGACCTCTGCTTCAGACCATCAGCATGCACACCATCAAAGCTGAAATGGTAGTCCAAAATGTCAAAGAGTTTACTCTTTGACATAACAAAAACAACTATTAGACAGATTACTTCAAACTATTTAGGTTTTAACTGAAATAATTCAAACATCAATATTTTGTTTAATAATGTAAAATGAAACTATTGTAACTCTGTTGTGAAGTAACAATACACGGAGGAAGGTTGCCAATGACATTTTGCCACTTTGGACATGATCCATCATGCAAATGATTCAGTGTTGAGGACCTCAGCAGTTGGAGAAGGCCAAAAGGACACCCAAGCTCCACCTGATGGTTGCAGATAGATGGTTAAGAACAAGAGGTGGGGATGGACTGGTCGTCTGCCTAGGTGGTTGCCATCTAGGTCCCCAAGGTGGTTCTATGGTGTAGGGGAATACAAATTATATGCAGTGCATACAAAAATGAAAAGCATCATAGGGCTGATGCAAACCCTGTGTGCCCTACAGGCTGGAATATGTCCAATAGTTCATGTTACAGATCAATCAGAAATATTTTGCTGATCATGACCAACTTTAGATAATCTCTTTAGCTCCATTGGATGCGGAGATATTGCAGAAAAAGTTTTTTTTCTTCGTATCATGTTTTTGTTGAGCTTGACCTTTGTCCAATTCTCTGCAAAAGTTAACCATGTCAAGATATCTCCTCAAGAAATATCACCCCCCCCCCCCCCCCCCCCCCCAAGTTTGGTGAAAATCTGTCGGAGAAAGCACATTGGAAAAACTGCCTCAAGCATTTTCTGATTACAGGAAAGAACCTCAAGCAGACCAAACGCAATGGGTTGACCATCTTCTCTGGTCATTAACAAAAAAAAAAAAAAAAAAAAAAAAAGGAAGTAATACAAAAACACAAGGAATTGCTAAACAAATGTTGCAACACAGTAACCTCCTCCTTGTCCTGTCTTATTTCCTTCTGTCTTCTTTTCACCAGCTCGCCTCCTCTGATTGGACAGATTACCTCCAGTCTTATTTCTGTAGTGGGTAGAGCACTAAAACTTGTGCTTAAGACTTCCAACGGAGGTGTTTTTCCTGTGGCAGGCGCGCTGTGCCGGCTGCGAGCCAACGCGCCGATCCGTCCACACGTCTTTCATTAAAAAAATCTCCTTTTAACAGTGGAATGTCTGGATAAACTGCTGATTCTGACCTCTTCTGAAAGTTCTCTGTTCTCTCACGACGTCCTGGGTTAACAGAGGCTTAAATTTGGAGGTTTTCAGCTTGAAACAGGATGACGACGTCGCCTCGGAGCGCTGCACAACATCCCGCTCTGTGGGAAGTCCTTACAGCTATAGAAACAATCCAAAATCTCTCATCAGCTGTTAAAATTTTCACAGAAAACCAGCTGAATTTCTCAAATGGCGTCCACTCGGATGTGCCTCACAGTTTTTGAAAAAAATTTGATCAAGCACAGCGCCAGTCTCTCAGCAACTTCTCAGACAATGAAAATCCGACGAGGGGGCTGGACCACTCCTTCCACAAGGCGTGCTCACAGGCGAATGACGTCACCGACAGGCGTGAAAAAACTCACGCATGCGCACGAGGGTTCAAGCTTGGCTGATGTAATCACACCTGATTCAAATCCATATAGTTTTTTTTTAAATAAAACTGTCAGTTTCTTTTCTAATAAATTTGCCACCCTGATGGACTTCATTTGTGCACCTCAGGGTCACACTAAGAACATTATATATCCCAGAGCATTGCAGTGATATGACATGTATCACCTTTTTATCATCATTCACTTCAGTCTCATTAATGTCACAAATTGCTCTATGAAAATTAATAATGACAACATACACACAATGCAATACAACTTACTACACCTTAACTAAAGTGACATGAACTATACAGTGACATGGCTAAATTTCTTCTCTATTAACTGTGCATAGCTAGTTTTTTTTTTTTTTATAAATTTGGAAAACATTCAAGATCTTTTTCATGTTGTCATTATGGGATGTTGTGTGTAGAATTTTTTTTTTTTTTTTGGCATTTTGGAATAAGGCTGTAACATAAAATGTGGAAAGGTGAAGCAGTGTGAATACTTTCCAGATGCACTTTATGTCACACTGGAATATACAGTAAATCACAGGACCTTAACCTTTGAATTATACTCTGGAAAATATGGTACTTACTTCTCCTCTATTCACACTTGATTAGCCATGCATGATCCCTGACAGCTCTTGATTTGGACATGAAAAATGTGCAGTGCTCGGGGTCTCTGAAACCATGAAGAAGCATTGCATTTAAAATTACACCATAACTTCTTTCTGGGCTCTGATCCATAGTTTTATCAGTTGCGCCATTGAAGGATGGCATGCCACTTTTTTTAAGGCTGTCCTTAACCTATTTGAAAAACAAATCTTTCTGCACTGAATTAATCCATCTCTTTTTTTCAAAATGTTACATTATTATGAAGGCAATGGTGTCTGCAGGTCTTCCTCCAATGATTTAAATCAAGAGGTCATTATGTCTCACACAGAAACCTGCTCAATCACAACAACCAATCAATTAACCACCAAAGGCATTTGAACCTGCCAGATGACTTTGAGGTCTCTGTGAGCACAATCAAATTCCACAAGCAATAGCTGTTAATAAATGTTTTTGTGGGGTCGGCGTAACTATTGAATGCTCTTTCAAGATCTAATTAGAAAGCCAGTAACCATCTACAAGGCACCTGATAGCTCAGTGCCAGGACACATGTTCTTTTTTGCCTTTCTGCTGTTGGTTAATGGCACACACTCCAGTGTTAAGTCAGCAGGAGAAGAGAGGAAGGAATCGGATTTGTGCAAGCCAGCATCACAGCAAAGCATGTAATACAAGCTAATCCTCCTCCACTCGTGGTACTGTGAAGCTGGGAACACCAAGGGAGTGCCTGCTTGGTTTGACTCAACCAACAGTAACATCCAGGTAAATCAGAGCTGTCTCTGTGCTGGACGTGTGTGCACCGAGTGGCTTTAAAACATCTGAGAGGGCTTCTACATGCTTTATCTTACAAATGAACAACCATAGTGATGACTGTCAAATTTGATCTAATATGTTTTAAACATGATCGTTTTATTACACTGCATGCCAGTGGTGCAGTAGGGTGTTGTAAGTGTGTGTGTGTGCAAAAAAAAAAAAAAAAAAAAGGATGTACAGTGGTCCCTCGTTTATCTCGGGAGTTACGTTCTAAAAATAACCTGTGATAAGTGAAATCCGCGAAGTAGTCAGCGCTATTTTTTGCAATTATTATAGATGTTTTAAGGCTGTAAAACCCCTCACTACACACTTTATACACTTTTCTCAAACAAGCATTAACATTTTCTTACTTTTCTCTCCTGTGTAAACACTCTCTTTTTTCTTCTGGGCGAGAAGATTATAAACAGACACATGCAGAACTCTCCCTTCGCTCACTGCCTCCGGAGGTACGGATGCGGGACCTGCAAAGAATCCAAGTTCTCTCTCGGTGGCCACGGAGCTCTGCGGCTGCGGTCAACATCCACATCAAAACAGCGAGCGTAGTCTCTGGACCTGTTGCCAGATTTGGCGCAGCTCCGCACAGCAGAGGGCGGTGTGAGTGGCCCGCTGCTGCGTTTACCGAGCCTGCAGAAAGCGCATCAGAGGCAGTGAGAGCAATCGCGGTGATGTCGACCAGTGCCGCAACCGGCCCGCCTGATAAGGACGCAGAACACAATGCGCTGTTTAAAAAAAAAAAAAAGCATGCAAAATTGCACAAAAAAAATCCGCAAAACTGCGATGCCGCTTAAGGTGAACCGCGTTATAGCAAGGGACCGCTGTATATATTTTCACCAATCGTGGTAGCAGTATTACTTGATTGAATGTCTGCAGGTGATTAACTTTTAGAGCAGATCAGTCGAAGGTCAGGGGCAGATCATACTTTTTGAGCCAAAACAAATTTTCCAGGATATCTCAGCAGCCGGCAGGGCTGGAGAGGTGATGTATAATTTATATTGATGAGCTAATCATTAGATTATGTGGTGTACGTGATGTCACAATGATGTTGCTATACTCACAAAAACACATTTTCTGTGAAGCTTTAGTGTAACAACACCAAACTTACTGGTCTTGCTCCTGCTACACTTTGATGTGCAAGGAATACCATTCCATTCATTACCACTGTAAAAACAAGGGGAGTTTTTAATGTTTTTTTGTTGTTGTTTTTTTTCATGAGCATCACCTTACACTGAATTGTCAAAGCCAGGAGTGGCAGCAATCATATTGGAAAAAAAAAAGAAAAGAAAAAAAATCAGCAACAAAAAAATAATCAACAATAATTAAGCCATCTTTGTAACTTTATTTCTGTGCTGGTCAGTTATTGTGTGTTTTCTATTCTGCTTAATGCATGCAAAGCACTTAGCTTTGTGGGATAGAAATTTTTATCAACTAATGAACTGAAAGCAACAAAAACAGGCAAATGGTCACTGATATCAGTAGTCCACCTATTATATTTCCCACGATAATATTTGTCAATAAGTGTTGATGTATTCCAAGTATCCGAGTTGGATGATCTCGTAGTTGGACAATCCCATACAAAACACAGAATTTCTAAATTCATCTATATGTAATTGACTATGGGGATTTAGGAAATCTATATTAAAGTCTCCACAGATAAACAAAAGCATATTATTTTTAAAAGTGTTGTACATATCTGTCAATTTACCTACAAAAACATTTATGTTTGATCCAGGTGCTCTAAAGGCAGCTTATGTTTTCTGATTTTTCACATTTAATTGGCACTGTAACACATTCCATGACACTTTCTAAAGAAAAGGACATATTATTAACAATTTCACACTGATAACTTGAACCAACATAAAGTGCCACGCCACTGCCCTGTTTATTCATCCTATTTATAGCAAAAAAAAAAAAAAAAAAAACATAACCCTCAAGCTAGGCAGTGTCCACGTGCTTCATCCCTCAACCATGTCTCAGTAACCACAATAACAGAAAAATGTTTATTTTTTTGAAACAACCATGGATTTTAAATAAGTTCATAGAAAGACTTCTACTATTAAAAATGTATAATGGAGAATGACCCGTTTATCATGGAACAGTTATTAAATTGTTCCTCAGTAAAGTAATTGCAGTGGTCAGTAATATTAAGAAAAAAAAAAAAAGAAACAATCCGGATCTATATTACATTCAATGTTATGAGATTTATGTTCAGAGTAATCAAAAAGTTTTAGGTCAAGCTCCTGTGCAGAAGTAAATTGCAACGAATCAGTTGACAACATAAAAAAGTTGCAATCCACAAACCAAAAATGAAAGTAAATGAAGTCTGTTTGATATAAACCAGTACCTGATATAAGATTTCTCAAAAGTTGTCTCATAACCAAAGGAAAACAAAAATCATAACGAAAATCCCCCCAAATAAGCGATAAAGAACCAATAAGGACATTTCCTCCTTAAGTAGCAGTTGCTTAAAATTATCCAAGTCTGAAAGCTCTCGTATCATTAGCAGTTTCGTTTCCTCTGGAGTTCCATTTAATTTAATCGACACTTTACAATTTCTGATCAAGGTCACTTGTATTTTTTTCTGTTTTTGAAGGACTCTGGCTTGTCCTGCAATCTCTGCATTTTTCTTTGTCAAATGTTAATTTACATACACCTCGGTTCCTCTCAACATTTTTGTTTGCCTTAACAAATAATTCTTAAACTTCCTGTTCCAAAACCGGATAATAACCGGTTTCGACTTTTTGTCTTTTCTTGAAACTGTATGGCAGCCTGCAAGATCAGTACTACTGATGTCCTTGGAGGAAAAAACTGAATAACCTGTTGGGAGTGAGTTTCTTCCTGTGTGATGTCTACGTCACCGGCACTGTTGACCACAGCTGCGGCCCTGCCTGGCATATGCCCAATGATTAATGTTTAGTCCAGACTCACGTACCTCCTCCATCCTCATGTTTTGCTGTAAATCACAGTATTAGAAGTCACAGTTTATCTCCATTATATATATATATATACACTCAACAAAAATATAAACGCAACACTTTTGGTTTTGCTCCCATTTTGTATGAGATGAACTCAAAGATCTAAAACCTTTTCCACATACACAATATCACCATTTCCCTCAAATATTGTTCACAAACCAGTCTAAATCTGTGATAGTGAGCACTTCTCCTTTGCTGAGATAATCCATCCCACCTCACAGGTGTGCCATATCAAGATGCTGATTAGACACCATGATTAGTGCACAGGTGTGCCTTAGACTGCCCACAATAAAAGGCCACTCTGAAAGGTGCAGTTTTATCACACAGCACAATGCCACAGATGTCGCAAGATTAGAGGGAGTGTGCAATTGGCATGCTGACAGCAGGAATGTCAACCAGAGCTGTTGCTCGTGTATTGAATGTTCATTTCTCTACCATAAGCCGTTTCCAAAGGCATTTCAGAGAATTTGGCAGTACATCCAACCAGCCTCACAACCGCAGACCACGTGTAACCACACCAGCCCAGGACCTCCACATCCTGCATGTTCACCTCCAAGATCGTCTGAGACCAGCCACTCGGACAGCTGCTGAAACAATCGGTTTGCATAACCAAAGAATTTCTGCACAAACTGTCAGAAACCGTCTCAGGGAAGCTCATCTGCATGCTCGTCGTCTTCATCGGGGTCTCGACCTGACTCCAGTTCGTCGTCGTAACCGACTTGAGTGGGCAAATGCTCACATTCGCTGGCGTTTGGCACGTTGGAGAGGTGTTCTCTTCACGGATGAATCCCGGTTCACACTGTCCAGGGCAGATGGCAGACAGTGTGTGTGGCATTGTGTGGGTGAGCGGTTTTCTGATGCCAGTGTTGTGGATCGAGTGGCCCATGGTGGCGGTGGGGTTATGGTATGGGCAGGCGTCTGTTATGGACGAAGAACACAGGTGCATTTTATTGATGGCATTTTGAATGCACAGAGATACCGTGACGAGATCCTGAGGCCCATTGTTGTGCCATACATCCAAGAACATCACCTCATGTTGCAGCAGGATAATGCACGGCCCCATGTTGCAAGGATCTGTACACAATTCTTGGAAGCTGAAAATGTCCCAGTTCTTGCATGGCCGGCATACTCACCGGACATGTCACCCATCGAGCATGTTTGGGATGCTCTGGACCGGCGTATACGACAGCGTGTACCAGTTCCTGCCAATATCCAGCAACTTCGCACAGCCATTGAAGAGGAGTGGACCAACATTCCACAGGCCACAATTGACAACCTGATCAACTCTATGCGAAGGAGATGTGTTGCACTGCATGAGGCAAATGGTGGTCACACCAGATACTGACTGGTATCCTCCCCCAATAAAACAAAACTGCACCTTTCAGAGTGGCCTTTTATTGTGGGCAGTCTAAGACACACCTGTGCACTAATCATGGTGTCTAATCAGCATCTTGATATGGCACACCTGTGAGGTGGGATGGATTATCTCAGCAAAGGAGAAGTGCTCACTATCACAGATTTAGACTGGTTTGTGAACAATATTTGAGGGAAATGGTGATATTGCGTATGTGGAAAATGTTTTAGATCTTTGAGTTCATCTCATGCAAAATGGGAGCAAAACCAAAAGTGTTGCGTTTATATTTTTGTTGAGAGTATATATATATATATATATATATATATAAAGCATCAACGGAGCTATGGCTGACACGTATTGCATTCGAACACAAAACAATTGCACAAAAAATAAATAAATAAAAATAAAATCCCAAACACGGTCATTGTCTTTATAAAAAGCAATAAATCGCAGTCTTAATAGTCACAGTTTAATCTCTGCATTGTATTTATAAACTGTTACAGGAATGGTTCACCCATGTTGCATTCATAAACATGACATAAAATGAATGCACCAAAAATAAATAAATAATAAAATTCCACACACTGTTATCTTCATCAAAAGCAGTGATTTGCAGTATTAACCCGTTTTGCCCCAATGGCAACAATTGTTGCCAAAGTGTATCACTGTCATTTTCTACTCATATTAAAAAAAAAAAAAAAATCTCAATAGGTACTAATGCAACTTTTTCCACTTATAAAAACAAATCTGGGCATAAATGGGTTAACGGTTTATCTATACATTATATTTATAAACATTAACAGAAGTAATGGTTCACCCGTATTGCTTATAAACATATCAGTTCCTGTTCATAAACAGGACCTTACATGTATGATTTTAGGGGTTAGAAACATTTTTGACCATTAATCTTTCCCAGTAAAAAAAAAGGTAGTGTATATTTTGCCGGATACGGCAAACACGCACCTAGCGATATTTGACCGGATCTCCTCGCTGATTGGCTAGTTCGGATGATGTCATCGTAGAGGGTATTTCAACATGGCGGAGCCCTCGGCATCGAGTGTTGGTGCTAATTTTTCATCTTTAAATGCCGTTTTGGGTGCCATAAAGTTGTTTTGGAACAGAAAATCACCTACTGGCAGAGGGATTCTCGGACGCTAAAAGCAGCTCAAAAACGTGGCATAGCCATGCCCGAAATTATTTCCACCGTGTGGCGAAAAGCGTCAGTGGAAATAATTTTGTGCGCGGCGGTGGAAATAATTTTGGGCACAGTGGAAATTATTTTGTAGTCTTGGCAATTTTCTGTGTAGGGTGGGGATGATAACTTATTTTTTATTTGGCCTTAAGTGGCCTCATTTTGTGTGGATTACATGAAAAAAAACATTCAAAATGCCATGGTAAACAGAAATAATCTCTTAGATCTGTGATTTCCAAAACCTGCAAATTCAAGACAGAATAAAAATGAAAATACAGAAGTCCATGTCGGCACGTGTGTTATCCTCTTTTTTCTCTGTCAATGTCATGTCTGCAAAACCTTCGATCAGTCCACCCCTGAAAATAGTGAATGGTAAAATATGCCAGTTTTCAATAATGAAAATCACCAATATTGAGCTACTATCAGGAATATTAAATAAGATCTTAAACTCTGATCACTTTTAAGTTTCCGCCCGACCACAGCCATTCCGTTGTGAATAAATTTATAAAGCCGTTATGATTTTTTTTTTTTTGCCAGCTTGCACTCGGCCGAGACAGACGCACTTTTCTCCCTCCCTCCTTATCTTTCCTGCTTCTGTGGCGTGTTGTCTGTGAGGCTGCAGCTTTGCTCTTCTGGAAAATGACAAAAATGGATCTGTTAAAGTGGTCTCTGAACGCAATTGACACACATTTTTTTTTACAAGACATTCGGGGGCGGAGGACCCGACCTGTCCTGCCGGGACACATGTGATGAGTTACGTGATGGACTCGTAGAGGAGATGGCAGATCATGTGCCTTTACATGCTTTCTGTGGAGGACATCAAAGATGTGTACATATTCAGCTTGGTGGTGACCAGCTTTCTGCTGTGTGGAGCGGGCACTGCGCTGGTTTACCAGAAAATCAAGAAAGTGGAAGCAGCTTTGATTGGTCCTTCCAGGCTGCCCTACATGATTGATTCGATTGGGAAGGCAGTGGCTGCGCAGTCGGCGGGTGTTAACCGCACGTTGGTAAACATCTCGAGCAGAATCGCAGCCCTGGAAACCAGCTTTGATCATCTGTGAAGACCACATTCTACATTCAGATGCATTGAGAGCCACTCTGTTCTCAGAACTGTGGAATCTTTCAGGCGTCTGCTAATCTGGTTATTCATTTGGCTTCCCCAAACACAGCTGCACTTCAAGGTCGCTGTGATAAAACCTCCTCAGAAGATCAACACTTAAGCCTCGCTCCCTGGTCTCCCCCCCTCCCCTCAGCTTCTCCAGCTCTGACATTGACTGTGTGGACTGCTCAGGACTGCTCAGGGCTGTGCCCCTCCCCCTCCAGGACTGTCGGACAAGGCCGTTGACGGCGCCAAACAGGCTGCCTCCGGAGTGTTCTGATAAACTGGACCCTTTCAAATCTCGGTTGTCGTCCTGCGTCCTTGTTTTTGTCTGTGTGATTATTGTTTTTCTGTGCTGATGGGGATTTTTTTCCTCATTGCTGCTGTGTAATGCAGCGGCTATGAGGGTTTTTTTTTTTCTCCTTTTCCCTCGTGTTTTGCTTTTCAATATATGTTTATGTACCGGGCCGGTCTATGTGTTGTGTGTTGTGTGTGTGTTGTTTGTTATGGGTCGGTGTTGGTTTGCTCAGCCCTGCTGTTGACCAAGGCAGGGATGCACATCTGGAGCTGGTCCCCGGGCGCCTAATGGCGACTTCTGCTCCTACTGGCAATTAGGATGGGTTAAATGCAGTAGACACATTTCATTGTGCAGGGAACATGTTCTTCTGTGCATATGAATCCTATGAATCTATGAATCCTTTGAATCCTTGAATATTTGATTATCCTAGTAGTATATTTCCTGTTGTAAATTACTTCATGTTCTGTCAATCTTGTTTTTGTTGTTGGTGGTGGTTTTCTTGTTTGCCTTCTTTATAGACGAAGGTTGCCCAAATCTGTTCCTGGAGGGCAGCTGCCCTGCATGACAATAAAATTCCTTTGAATCCTTGAATCCTTGAAACAGCACAAGTCACATACGGTGAAATATCATCCAGTTCAACTTTGCCGGAGCTGATTTCATCACAGGTTCTGGTACCAATGACATCATTTGAATTAGCCAATCAGATAGGAGATCCGGCAAAACATCGCTAGCTGTAAGTTTGCTGGGTCCGGCAAAATATATTGGCTAAAAAAAAAAAAAAGTGTTAGCAGACTGAAAGTTAGCGGAACTAAATTTAGTGGTAGCTGATGGGTCCGCTGATGGTTTTCAAAGTTAGCTGTAAAGCTAATCTGCTAACAACAAAAGTTAGCTTTGCTAATTAGCAGAACTGTGCCCACCACTGATTATGAAGGTAAAACCAAAAGTAGTCAAAAACGGCCAGTTATACCTTGGATTCCAAAGAGTTAATAAATACAAATGACCAATTAAGATTATTAGATTGTGTGGACATTCTGTTCATGTCTCCTGCATCATTGTCAGAGTCTCTGAAGCGGAAAACAAAAAAGGAGCAAATATGGCATTCGTTTGGCTGAAACCTGTCCGCTGATCATCAAATATAACTAGAATTTTTTTTTTTTGTCTTTGTCCAAAGTGTCTGTCATACAAGCTTTCAGACACTGACAAAATAATATTTTTTCTGAGAGCTGCGTGTGGCAACTGAAATTGTTTTCAGCATGAGCCTGCTGAAGTAGCTCTCTGCCACACTGAGATTGTCATGTTTCATGTGCCTATTTCTTGGAAGATAAACCAGTGATTCTGCATCAGTGGTATTTTGCCAACATAATGTGTGTTAGGATTTTTTTTGTTCCATTAGAATAAAGCACATACAAAATAGTGTGAATAAGCGACAAACAAAATCATGTCAGTTGCAATTTCTTCTGTCATCCTGTGAATTGTTTTCCTTCCTTGGTCTGATCTTAAAACTGTTTTCAAAATCAAGTCTTTCAAAGTTGGAATTGTTACATATATGAGTGTATTTTAATGTTTAGAAGTCATCATTTATATATTAACCCTCTGGGGCCGACACCTTCATATATGACGGCTAAGACCAAGCTTTACTAAATTATAAATAACTTTTGAATGATATGAGATAGAAACTTACTTTATTTTTTTGCTGAAAAGTTAACTCCATGGACTTTCAAGCCAGCCATCGGCCATCTTTGTACTCCTCATAGAAGCTGTGTGATGACGTGCGCAATGTGAGTGTCCAATCGGAGTTGGTTCACCGTCACATGGTTTTCCAAAATCCAATTGTAGGGCAGATTTACCTCACGTGAAAAGCCAAAGATTGTTTCAGGAGTGATACGTTACTAGTTGGCCCGTTTGAATAGCCCCCTGCGTGCTCCAATGAGTACATACTATTAGTACATACTCAGTGTGCCCTGCACCATTACGCACAGTGATCGGTGAAAGCAGGCGCACACGGAGAGCCTCTGATGACAATCTCACATGTTAAAACAAAGAGTGTGTAACTATCAGGATTGCTCCACTAGTTTGCATGTGAATGTTACTGGATAACTCTGTTGCTTTCTCTGCGTAAAGCACAATGGACAACAAAACACATAGACCATTTTGTATATATTGTTCAAAATGTGCATTTGTGTTTATTGTTTGAACCTTTTTGTTGTACAGTCTTTCACACAAGACCTCAAATTACCTTTATAAAGTGTCAAAACAATTGTTTATTATAGTTTGCTGTGTGTTTTGAATAAATGTGTGGAAAATTATTTTTCGCTTTATTTTTTTCTTTGCCCATTTTTGATTGTAAACCTTTATTACAGTTATAAAAACACAACAAAAACATATATTTTCTGAAAGCACAGGTTGTCCTGAAAAAAAGAGACGTAAAACTTGATTGTGAGATGCAGGGAGAGCTGTTAACAGCAATAATAAAACATTTATGCCAGGCGAATGAACTGTACAAAAAATGCCCTCGGACCCCAGATAAGATAAGATAAGAGGGTTAATAGAGCTTGTTGCTGTTGAAGAATATATTACTCATATGCTCATAGTGATCAATATTTATCAATGCTTATTAAACACGTAATCAATAGCTACGATTAATTACATGATATCTATATATTCAAATACTTTTGAGTTATATGTTTGAATGCTGTTGAATTGTGTCTACCTAATTAAAGGTATGTTATGTTTATGATTACATTTGCTTTTGTTCTAAGATTTGCTTTTGCTCAAATATTAGTTTAGTTTCTTAGCAATGTTACTTATATAATCATTTTCAAAAAGTCTTGTAAATGTGATGTGTCCCTGTTTCGGTGAGGCCCTGAAGATATATTAAGAAATCCATATGTTGCAAACACCATATGGAACAGTGCTGACCACAAGCCATCAGAGAGGGAGACTAAACTGTTTGTTAGAAGGGTGTGCAATTTTGAAATGTGCAAACATTCTTGTGGTATAACCGTGTGATGTGACTTGCTGACAGTTTTTCAGTTAGCAGTTGTTGCCCAAAATTTCTTATCAGTTCAAGAACAGAAGACTTCACAGCATGTGTGGGCAGGACCATGCCATGAAATAGAGGGATCAAGACCACCCAGATGGACAGTGCCCAAGATTAGCAGAAAAACGTTGTAGTAGCATAGGGTATAAATACAAAGCCAGCCCACCATTCGGGGTTCCTCCTTGCTGTCAGCTTGCTGGAACACCAGATTGCTGATTGGAAGCTTGCAGCTCCTGAGACCCTCAGAACGTCTGGGTATGCTTTTTCTTATCTCAGTCATTCTGTAAAACTTGCATTCTGTGACATTTAAATTCTGTTTAATAAATCTCTGAGTGGTGGACTAGCCCTCAGAGTAATTGTGTTCAAATTGAAATAACTGGTCAAAACCTTTTTCAACGGACGTGCGGGATAAGACAGACAGGGGAGAGCGAGGTCACTGGAGACCCCAGAATTATCCCAAGAGAATCCTGCTCCATGTTTCATCCACAGGACAACATGGAAGCTGCTGGAAAACACCACCTTTGTCAGTGTCTGCGTACCTATTCAGATGTTTTTCAGTGTTTCTTACAGTGCTGGTTGATTTGTTCCTCATTTGACAAACACATACATGTTGGTTTTAGTTTGTTGCCGCTCCGGATTAGGCTTTGGTGCCACTGTGGAAGCTTCTATTGACATTTGTGTGTGCTAATTGCTAGAGTTTGAGGTTTGCTTTTTTTTGCAGTTCATATATTTTAAATCGTGATCCAAATCTGCTTAGTTTGGGTCTGCAAGGAGAGCTGTGAAGGCCTGGCATTTTTCCATATTAAGTTGATGGAACATTTTGGGATTTTTATACCATCAGTCTTGATGTTTCCTGCTTTGAATACTGGCAATGTATTGAATACATGTAAGGATGAAACAATTAATAGAAATGTATTGTCACTGCACAGTAATACAATGGAATTCTGCTGGACTCATTAAAAAGCATAATAAATAGTCAATAAAATAATACATTCTCATTGTCTCATCCATTCAGTTCATTCATGTCATCATGCACAATACCATCAATTCTGTGCCATTGTATGCATTAGGAATTAAAACAAGAATTACACAATATAAAGTGCAAAGCCACGCATGAGGAATTGATTAATTCTGACAGATATTAATGGGTTTGTTTTCAGATCAGAGTTGAGTATGGTGATAGCTTTGGGATGGAAACTGTTCATGAATCTTGTGGTGCATGTTCTGATGGACCTGTAACATTTCCTTGAGGGCAATAGTTCAAACCGATAATTAGCAGGTTGAATGAGTCTTTCAGAATGTTGTGGGTCTTCTGCAAACATCAACAGTTGAAGATGGTGTCAGTGGTAGGTAGCTGTTAGTTGATGATGTTTGGTGTGATTTTTATGGTCATCTGCAGTGACTTCCTGTCTGCAGTAGAACTGCTACCATACCACGACAGGATGCCGTAGGTGAGAACACTCTCAATGGAGTAGAGATAGAAGGACTTCAGGGGCTGTTGTGAGAGACTGGCTTTCCTGGGTGTGTGGAGAAAGTATAGCCGCTGCTGTGCTTTCTTTACTATTGCTGTGGTGTTTATTGTCTAAGATAAGCTCTCTGAGATGTGTACACCCAAGAATTTGAAGCTGGAGACTCTCTACCAGTTGATGTGAAGTGGTGTGTGGGGGTCCTGCTTCTTCCTGTAATCAATGATCAGCTCTTTTGTTTGTTTGATGTCTGATGCGTCGTCTGTTGACCTCTTGGCTCAATATGCAAATTGGTGTGGACCCAGAGCAGGTGGCAAGGCAGTTTTGATGTGTTGTAGAACCAGTCTTTCGGAACACTTCATGATTTCAGGTATCAGTGCCACTTCCTGAATTTGTGTCAAAATAAATGTTCTGTAGTGTTTCATACACGGCGCAGTCTTATTCTAGGTTTCAGTTTTGTTTCCGTTTGATCACACAACGGAGACTTACATCGAGCACAATGATTGACATGACCAACAGCCAATGACAATGGAGAAGCATACAGGGTGGCCAATCAGATTGCAGGAACAGCAGGCAGCCGCTTCCGCCCCTGTGAATGGATTGAGTCCTCGGTGCCTGGACTTCTCTCCACTCTTCTACTGATACAAGGTTGGAATCGTTTCTTTTATCTTAATTAACTGTGCTTTACTTTTGTTAATCTTTAATCTTTAAACAGCTACGGACTTCAGCTCCTTAATTTGCTGCTGTGTGAATCCTAGCAGTGGTTACACATTACCCCCCCCCTCTCTCTCTCTCTCTCTCTCTCTCTCTCACTCACTCACTCACTTTGGAGACACAAAACCTTTTTTTCCGCTTGTGTGCTTTTGCTTCCATTTTGTCAGACCTGGCGCCAGAAAAAAAAAATAAATAAATCACAGAGGGCGGGGTCGCCCCCCCCCCCCCAAAAAAAAGTGCACACCGGAGGAGACGTGTGCTCCTGGAAAGCTCATGTATTTAGGCTGCACCATTGTAAGAGACTAAGAGTGATGACAGTATTTTTTTAATTATTATTTGAACGCATAGACGCGTTCTGTCGAGATGAGATGCGCCAACTTTCGACACTCTGAGCTGTGAAGTACCTTCGCATTGTCCAATAGGAATGACGCGTCGGGCCAAAACACGGAAGACACGTGGCAGAAACCACTGATCTCTGCAAAATGGATTGGACCAATCTGATTGGTGCAGAAACCACTGATCTGTACAAAACATTAACGTGTGACAGGACTGCTCATTTAGAGAGCAGTTTTCTGAAGAAAAATCATTGGATATGTTTTTTTGTTGTTGTTACCTCAAAATTTCTGATTACTGTTAAAAAAAAGTTTAGAACACTTGTAATTAAAACAGGTAAATAAATCAATAAATGGTTCTTTAGAAACCTTTCATCTGTATTAAAACCACCTGTTATTTCAGATTAGATCATTTCTTGTTTAACATAAGGAACCTCAGACATTTATTTTTAGACAAATAAAATAACATGGAAACTTGTATATTTTTTGAAGTCTGGTAGATTATTTATATCTTATTTCAACCAGAAAAACAAACACTAAATAAATACAAATGTTTATTATAAATGCAAAAGGAAATAATTTAACAATGACTGCAGTGATTGTAAAGTAGGCTTTCTGTGACATAAACTTCATGATGTTTTATATATATATATATATATATATATATATATATATAGTCATTTAAAATTATTTTGTCAAAATATCTAATTGCCTTTAATGTTATCAGGACGCCCCCTTGTGGCGCCGGTCCGCATTTTGTACTATGATCAAGGTGAAATGACAGTGAAAGTGTGTGTTTAGGTGTGTGTTCATGGTGTTTAGGTGTATAGTGTTTGTTCATTGGGGGTTCGGTATGGACGGGTGGGTTGTGCGTGTTTGGGGGTGGATTCGTCGGGCCAATAGTGGGCTGGTCCAGAGGAAAAATGCCAGGGCCGAAATTTGTTCCCAGCCCGACCCTGTCTTGAGTTCAAAGAATATACTGTCGCACCCTGATCCAATCTTTACTGGCAATGTATTGAATGTATAATATCTTGTGTACGCCAATTTTAGCCTTGCTCCATTGGTTTATTGTTCATGTGAGCTCAGATATGAATATTCTGATGTTAAAATTTCAAAATGTAATAAAAAAAGTACATTCCCATGACCTTGGTTTTGAGTGTGCAGGATTTTGAAATTCAAAGTTAAAAAATAAATAAATAATAATAATAATGAAGAGGTCACTTGGCTAAAGGATTTTATGGCGTGCTTTTTCTGTGAAAGTCTGCACTCTGACGTAAGACAGCTATTCTGGTGAGTCCTTATAATCCAAACTGTCTGATGATGGGTATAGGACTCTTTTCAAATTGGATGTGAAATAGAGAATGCATTGTTTTTAAAATGGTATTGCTTTCCTCACTATTAACTCTGTTCTGTTTACTGTCTGAGCTGTTTCCTGGTGGACCAGCTCTCTTAACCATTTCAACTCTCTGCAGGAGTGTGATCCAGCTGCCATCTTGCTGCCTGAACCATACCTACCGCCCAAGCCTTCAAGGTGCTTGTGTTGACTCTGATCTACTTCATGTCTAAAAACAACTTCCAAACATGATTTCCCAGTCAGCAAATCATATTTACACACAGACTATTGACAAATTGAACTGAGGATGCATGGTCAGATGACTGAGAGCAATTGGAGAGGAACATTTTGAGGAGTGAAATTCTGGATATGTCCTATCTGAATCACTGAGATCCAGCAATGACATACACACAGAACCTGCACACCCTGTTGAGGACTCTGTTCTATACCTCATTGTTGAAGACATAGAAACTATATTTTGTGAATAATGTACAACTCTCCGTCGGTTTGGTCACAAAATTCACTGAGGATCAGTCATTTTTGTGGAATTAAGTTGATAGTGGGGTTGATATATACACACACACACACACACACACACACACACACACACACACACACACACACACACACACACACACACACACACACACACACACACACACACACACACACACACACACGTATACACACTATTGCATTGCCCATGGGGATCAACAGGCCCGAGACTGGGTAGTGTTTATAAAATAAGCAGCTGATGTTTTTGAAGGGTGGTAATAAATTGAGCAAAGCTTGTATAATGAGTTGGAATGGTGTGTGAGTCCAGAATATTTTTATCAATCAATCAATCAATCAATCAACATTTATTTATAAAGCGCTTTACAGCACCGACTGGTGTCCAAAGTGCTTAACATTAAAAACACAAATTTACAAAAATAAAACACATATAAAATAACATTTTAAAACAACACATAAAAAAGAACATAAAAATAACAGAACATGTCATCTCCCCACTAAGTGTTAAAAGCCAGTTTAAATAAATAAGTCTTTAACTTAGATTTAAAAAGTGCTAGGTCAGGAATAGTACATAATTCAAGAGGTAGCTCATTCCACAGTCTTGGGACAGCTACCGCGAAAGCATGATCACCCCAGCGTTTATATCTTGACCTTGGAACATCTAAGTAAAGCTGGCCAGACGCCCTTAATGTCCTACTGTAGGTGCGCAAAGTTAAAATTTCAGACAAGTAGGGAGGTGCAAGGCCATAAATAGCTTTAAAAACAAACATTAAAATCAATTCTAAAACGAACTGGAAGCCAGTGGAGTGAGTACAGGATGGGCGTAATATGCTCACGTCTAAAAGTGTTTGTCAAAAGACAAGCAGCAGCATTCTGCATCAACTGGAGACGTGCAAGAGACGACTGATTAATGCCCGAATAAAGTGCATTACAATAATCAAGTCTGGAGCTGATGAAAGCATGAATGGCCGTCTCAAGATCACGTCTACTGAGAAAGTGCTTTATTTTAGCCAAAAGGCGAAGTTGGAAAAAAACTAGCTTTGACAACAGAATTTATCTGTTGATCGAACCTCAAACAGCTGTCAAATATCACTCCCAAATTCTTGACAGCTGGTTTTACATAGTTAGCCAAAGCACCAAAATTTGGTGTTACCACATTTGGTATGCCAGAGCGCTCAAACACCATGATCTCAGTTTTACCATCATTCAGGTAAAGGAAGTTTTGGGACAGCCACTGCTTTACATCACGAATACAATTAAATAATGATGACAAAGCATCACTCCCATTAGTCCTCACAGGCAGATAGATTTGCAGATCATCTGCATAACAATGAAAGGACAGGTTGTGCTGGGTTATAATTGACCCCAATGGCAGAATGTACAAAGAAAAAAGAATCGGCCCAAGGACAGATCCCTGCGGCACTCCACAGCACAGAGGAGCAGTTGATGAGGAAAGGTCCCCAATCATGACAGAAAAGCTCCTTTCAGCCAAATATGATCTAAACCACTTAAGTGCAGTACCATGAATGCCAATAAAATGTTCCAACCGGGAAACAAGTACTGTGTGATCCACAGTATCAAAGGCTGCTGTGAGGTCCAACAGAACCAGCACAGCAGGATTCCCTGCATCCACCGACAGAGTAATATCATTATGAACTTTTAAAAGTGCTGACTCAGTGCTGTGTCATGATCTAAACCCAGACTGGAATTTTTCAAGGATGAGATTGTCTTCTAAAAATGATTGTAACTGTAAAAAGACAACCTTTTCTAAAACCTTAGATAGAAATGGCAGATGAGACACAGGTCTAAAATTGGATAAAACTGACGAGTCCAGGTGAGGTTTTTTAAGAAGAGGTCGAACCACAGCATGTTTAAAAGCAGCTGGAACAGACCCTGATGTAAGACAAGCATTGATAAAAGTTAGGAGACCCGCCCCAACAGTATTAAAAACCTCCTTCAGCACCTTAGCTGGAACAACATCAAAAGGACAACTTGTAGATTTTATGTGTTTTACAACATCAGCGAGAGATGCAAAAGAAATGGGCTCAAACTGTTCGAGCACAGCAGAATGTGCACGAGGAGCAGACAACTCAACATCGCAGTGCTAATCACCGTTCTGTCTGACTGATGAAACCTTATCAATAAAAAACTGAAGAAACTCCTCACAGGTTGTGGTTGTAGCGTCCAACAAAACAGAGGTGTGTGGATTTACAACTGAGTTTATAGTCTGAAATAACACACTGGGACGATGACAACTGCTCGAAATAATATGAGACAGATATTGTGCTTTTGCCTCCTTCACAGCCTTCTGATAGTCAGTCAGACTGTCCCTCAGAAAACCCAGAGACACCTGTAGTTTGTCCTTTTTCCATTTTCTCTCCGCCCGTCTGCAGCGTTGCCTGAGGGCACGGGTCGTGGCATTTAACCAGGGGTCGGATTTTGATTTCCTGGATTTGCAGCGCATCGGTGCAACAGAGTCCAAAATGACTGTGCATGTAGAGTGGAAAGAAGAGATGATGTTATCTGGGAGTAATGGAGAAACCAGTCCATTCATGGCATAAAACTGAGAGTCCATGAAGACAGCAGCAAAGTCCCCGCTGTCGAGGAGGTGTCCAAACGGCGGCGAGAGACAGGAACAAGTGGCTTACTAGCAGATGGAGGAGCAATAAATTAAAAAATAACAGGAAAGTGATCTGAAATAGCAATGTCTGATATGTCCTTAAGTGAAACTGAGAGCCCAAAAGAAATAACCAGGTCCAAGGTGTGTCCAAGATTATGTGTTGGTCCATCCGCAACTTGTGTTAGACCAAAAGAGTTCAGGAGGCTTTTAAAATCATCAGCCAGCTGATTAGAAGGACAACAGATATGAATATTAAAATCACCACAGACCAAAAATGTGTCATATTTTGGGATAAAATCTGCCAGAAACTCAGAAAACTCCTGAATAAAATCCTTATTAAATTTTGGTGGACGGTAAACAACAGCACAGAGCACAGGACAGTCGAACTCCATCACAAACAACTGAAGTTCAAAAGTGGAGTAGACATTAGAAGATAAAAATCGGCATTTTAGAACTTTACATATTAGACCTCAGTTTTTAAAAGAGCAAAACAACCCTTTTAGTTCCTGAAAATTATGTAATTTTTAAATGTTTATTTACTGTCTGAATGTATTGAAAAATTGTTTAGGTTGTTGTTATACAAACACACACACACACACACACACACACACACACACACACACACACACACACACACACACACACACACACACACACACACATTACTATTAGAGTTAATTATTGCTTCTATTTTGTCATTTGATTTTTAAATCAACCAAAATGGAAATAAGTGTTTTCACTTTTGTGTCCGCCATATATTTTTAACGTATTTACAATTGTATTATGTACTTGCATTGAACCTATGAAATTAAAATCACGCTTTTAATTTAAAGATGATTTACCACCCCTTGCTGGAATAGCATGTGAGTACAGAATGTAGCTAGCAATGTCCATTGTTGATACAAATAATTCATGTTTGAGTTCAGTGGTACAAATATTTCATGAGATGAAAGATGGAATTTTCTATTCAAGGAGGCAAAGGCGAGGGTCACTTGGCTTATATATCAAATACTCACAGAACTTCACTTTTTCCATATATTGTTATGTTACAGCCTGATTCCAAAATGGATGAAACTCATGTTTATCCACAAAATTCTACACACAATATCCCATAATGACATTGTGAAAAAAATCTTGAGATTTTTGCATATTTATTAAAAAATAAACTCCAAAATCACAGCCTTTGGCATGAAGTATTCAAAGCCTTTAGCATGAAGCTCAAAATTGAAGCACAGTGGCCTCCATCACCTGTAAACAGAAATTCGGATCAACCATGATTCTTACTAAAGCTGGCCACCCGTCTAAACTGAGCGATCAGAAGAGAAGGGCCTTATGCAGGGAGGTGACCAAGAACCCGATGGTCACTCTGTCAGAGTTCCAGCATTCTTCTGTTGAGGAGGCAAACCTCCCAGAAGGACAACAATCTCTGCAGCAATCCACAAATCAGGCATGTATGGTACAGTGGCCCGATGTAAGCCACTCCTTAGTAAAAGGCACTCGACAGACCACCTGAAGTTTGCCAAAAGGTCTCTCAGACCATGAGAAAAAAAATTCTCTGTTCTATAAGACAAAGATTTAAGTCTTTGGCGTGAATGCCAAGTGTCATGTTTGGAGGAAACCAGGTACTATCCCTACAGTGAAGCATGGTGGTGGCAGCATCATGCTGTGAGAGGTTTTTCAGTGGCAGGAACTGTGCCACTAGTCAGGCTTGAAGAAAGATGAATGCAGCAGTGTACAGAGACATCCTGGATAACAACCTGCTCCAGAGCGCTCTTGACCTCAGACTGGATTGACGGTTCATCTTTCAGCAGGACAATTACCCTAAGCACACAGCCAAGATATCAAAAGAGTGGCTTCAAGACAACTCTGTCAATGTCCTTGAGTGACCCAGCCAGAGTCCAGACCGGAATCTGATTGAACATCCCTGGAGAGATCTGAATCTGGTGCTCCCCATCCAACCTGATGGAGCTTGAAAGGTGCTGCAAAGATGAACGAGCAAAAACTGCCCAAAGACAGGTGTGCCAAGTATGTAGTATAATATGCAAGAAGACTTGAGGCTGTAATTGCTGCCAAAGGTGCATCAAGAAAGTAGTGAGCAAAGGGTGTGAATACTTATGTACCTGGGATTTCTTAGTATTTTATTTTTAATACATTTTTCTAAATTTTCCAAAAAACTTTTCTTATGTTGTTATTATGAGGTACTGTTAGTACAGTTTTGAGGGCAAAGCTGAATTTAGTCCATATGTCATTGTCATTATGGGCAACTGTGTGAAAGACTCTTGTGCAAGAAAAAGGAAGTGTTTTGTAACAATGTGGCTAGCTTTGTACAAGCCCTTGTTAAAGAGCTACTATCAGTTTCTTTTTGTCCAACAAAATCCCTTTTCCATCCAGAGGAATTAGTTCCTTGTCAGATGATGTCGGCAAAGTTTGTCAGAAAGTTTTGTGCATGTTCAAAGCTTTGAGGGAGTTCAGACGGATCTTTCCTGCTGCCTGGATGTTTCATTGTCATTTTAAGTGTGCGAGAGTGTCACACAGTGAGCACACACACACACACAGCATTTCTAGACCAAACATGGAAAAAACTGACCATGTGTTATCAGTGACAGACTGGATGGCCCACTGTTTTCAGTGTGAGGCGGACGGGAAAATTATGGATGTTTTCTTTTAATGAGCAGGATTCATGGACAGCAACAAACAGATTATGTAACTGCAGTGTCACCTGGATTTAAACAGGTAGGAGGTTTTTTTTTTTTAAATCTTTCATGAGTTCCAGAGTTTTTTGTTTTAAGATAAAGAATTAAAATTACTGTCATGTCTGAGTTTTATAAAGTGAAAATATCAGATATATGTTTTCGTTTTAAAGTAATGTGCTAATTTTTAAGGTTTTGTGAGCACATGCTGTGCCAGGCAGCAATGCATTATGGGTAGCATAGGGTAATCTCAGACGTTCACGACAGGACAAATGCATTTCAGACACTCTGTTCAGGCTCCACGAATAACAGCATTAAACTCTAGTGCCTAAAACTCTCATGAATATATTCTCTGGGTTTATAGACGTTAGTGTATTTGTGTTTGTTAAATTCCATGCATCTTAAACGTAGCAGACACGGATTATCTGGAATTTTGTCTGGCAAGTTTTCAAGGCCGCTACTGCCATCTACTGGCCAATAGTGTTCATGGCAGTATTCGCCCCAAGTACTAAGCATCTGGGTACCAGTAGATGGCAGTGTTCTATTTATTTTAACCCGGTTATATCAGTTGGTGGTCAAATCAACTTTTTGGCTTTGCAAATGGCTTTTTTTTTTTTTTTTTTTTTAAACAAATTAAGTTTAAAAACAACAACAAAAAACATTACAAGACAGCTCTGCGGTTGGATGCTTGTAGCTTTTAGCAGCAGGAGGTGGTCGTGAGATGTTAAAGCTTGTTACTTCACAACACGATGCAGGATGCGCGATTAACCTGAAACTCGGTCCAAAAATTCTCGCACAAATGAAAAATCATCTGAAAAATGGCCAAAACACGCACAGTGTAAAGCCAACATTTATGTGTCAAGATAAGGCTTTTCAGAACTGACCAATTGTTAACCTTGTCCTTTGTTTTATCTGTTTTTATTATTTATTATTGCATTTTAACCCGTGAAGTGCTTTGTGACTTATGTCTGTGAAAGGCACTACATAAATAAATTTACTTACTTACTTACTAATATTGAGTGCACGTTTTACAACATCATAAAACATGCACACATCATCAAACGTGCGCACGGCATTAATAAAACATGCGCACATTCTCTCCACATGTAAAAGATTTTGCGATGACACTTCCGGGGCTCTGTAAAAATGCCTGTTTTTACAAATAAAAATGGAATATTTTACAAAAGCACATTTATCTTTAAACCAACACACGACACACGTCACATTAACGTGTTGGTTTGCATAATGAATGACTGAACCAATCAGTGTTTAGCAGAGGCACTTTTACCCAGAATGCTTTGCGGTCTGTGTTTGTTACAAAACCTGAGAATTAGTGCATTATTCAACATTAAAAGATATATGTTATATTTTAACTTTGTACAAATGACAGAATTGACATTAATGGAGTTATTCTATCAGTATTTTCACAAAACCATAAGTTAGTATGACTTTATTTTTCAAGACCTCCGCCTGACTGGAGCATTACGCTTAGCAAAGAGCTGTTTTTGTGGGTGCTCTCAGCATTTGTCTGTGCAGCTTCCTATAGGAGGCAGCATGGTCAAACATAGAATTACTAACTCATTCTTTGGATCTTTTGTTGCTTTTGATTGTTTCAAAAGCGCTTGTGTTAAAAATCAATTTTAGCTTCTTAGTAATTGCAAATGTACCAGAGACAACACTGGAAGTTATCGATTATCTGTAACTTCTGATACATTTTTGGGTGGTTTATCTTTATCAAACATAACTTTTCAGTTATCTGTTATCAAAGTTAATTTATTGGCTATCTGTGCCCACCACTGTGTGCCAAATGTCAGCTGAGAAGGAACACATCTAATACATGACAAAAGCATAGGAAAAGCATTAAATGCCACATTTTGGCAGTTGAAAGGTTACTTATCAGACCTTATGATGCAAAATGTCTTTACACAAATGCTAAGCTCAGACACTGGAGGGATTCAGTCAAAAGGCTGTACTAGGTTGACAAGCAGGGTTAGTACATGATGAAGCAGTAAAAAAAATAGCAAGGGTAACAGAATCATAAGGTGTGATCAAAAAAATAATAATAAAACAAGCAGGAAGTCATCAAAAACACAGCATCCATCCATTTTCTACACTTGCTTACTCCAGTTGAGGGTCACGGGGGGTGGAGCCTACACAGCAATAATTGTGAAATACACAAGAGAACAGGACTAGAAGAAAAGGCATAACAGAGCAAAGATCTAACATGGACAGAAGAGAAACAAGAGACTTAAATACCAGGTGTGATGAGCAGGTGATAGGGAACAGCTGCGTGGTAAACAGAGAGGGAACTGCCCAGCAACAAGCACCCAAGTGTCAGACAAGAGAGAACAGTTAGACAAATCCCAAGCAAGAAAAGACAGACAAGATCCCACAAACACATGCTAAAACCCACCATCCTGACATGACTGTTTTTTGTGAGATCAGTAACACCTTGTAAAATGTAAACTATGATTCATTTTAAGATAATATTTCACACCATGATATGAGGAAGTAAAAAACAAAAACAGAAAAATAAATAAATAAATTTGGAAGATCAATACATACACAATTCAAACATTTTGTGTTGCTGTCATTGTAATTATTTTAATAATTTAATAATAATTAACCTGCATTCATATGCAAACTGGTGTCTATTATAATGTAATGTTTAGTTGAAAAATCTCTGTCAAGTCTTAGCCGGATAATTTGGCTGTACTAATTTGAACTCAAAATCAAAGAAGTGCAAGCCAGAAAATCAAAGTCAGCAGAGATATTGAGAATAATGGTGTGTGTGTGTGTGTGTGTGTGTGTGTGTGTGTGTGTGTGTGTGTGTGTGTGTGTGTGTGTGTGTGTGTGTGTGTGTGTGTGTGTGTGTGTGTGTGTGTGTGTGTGAGAGAGAGAGAGAGAGACAGAGAGAGTGTACATGATGTAACCCAGTTGTTTGCATCCTCTCTGAAGGTTTACTTGTGCCAAATCAGTAAAATGGTCAGCATGAAAGGGAACCATGTGGTCTCCTCCAGATCTAAACATCTCCTCCCAGGCAGGCTGGAGCCAATTATTTCTCCACTCCGTTACGTAGGAGAGAATGTAGCACTGCCTGAAATAGGCCTAAGAGCAGAAGATCACTAGACTAAAAGCCTTGTTTGAAGGAGTCACTACACAACTATTTTCAGAGTGCCGTTAGCATTATGTTGAAGCTTACTTACTCCAATTTACTCAAAATTGGTTTCAAGGGTTTGATGCTATGCTCATTCGTAAATGATTAAGCGTGTTGTTTGGGTCGGGTAAATATTGTAGTTTTGATCTTAAAAACGTTTCACTGGAGTAATTGCTAAAGGTACTTGAATAATTCTATTTCAAAAGAACTTTTCCATCAATGGAAATGTTGAAGATTGTGCAGTTCACGAGCAGTTTCCACAGACTCAGCAGATGTGGTTTCACCTCACAGGGCATCAAAATAGTTAAAAAAAAAGCTCCGGCGACATAATTGGCTGAATCAAACAAATATCCATCTGTATACTTTGTAGGCTATAAATCCTTTAAGAATTATTGTCGGGGCACCGTTGATCATAATAACAGCAACAACAGTAATAATAATAATAAGAAGACTTTGGAAGTAGGAGGAAACTGGCTCACCCGGAGGGTAATCACAAAAACACTGCACTGTAAAAAATGTCTGTTAAAATTACAGTGAAAAACTGTGAAATGGCAACAGGAATAAACCGTAAAGCAAGAAGAAGCTTATCGTTGTAGAATAAACATTGAATTACCATAAATTTAAAAACTGTCAAAAATGTTATTTTTAATTGTTTTAACGTGAAATATATCGTGAAAAGCTGAAATGGTGACAGCATTGGACAGTTATATTAAAAATAGCACATTACTGTATTATTCACGGAATATCACCCAAGTCATCCAGAGGCATACATTTTTAACTTATGGTTCAAATTTTAACCTACTCATTTTGGACAAGTTATTTAAAATTACTGTCATGTCTGAAGATTTATAAAGTGAAAATATCAGATATATGTTTTCATTTTAAAGTAATGTGCTAATTTTTAAGAACCAATCAGTGTTTAGCAGAGGCACTTTTACCCAGAATGCTTTGCGGTCTGTGTTTGTTACAAAACCTCAGAATTAGTGCATTAGTCAACATTAAAAGACATATGTTATATTTTAACTTTGTACAAATGACAGAATTGACATTAATGGAGTTATTCTATCAGTATTTTCACAAAACCATAAGTTAGTATGACTTTATTTTTCAAGACCTCCGCCTGACCGGAGCATTATGATTAGTAAAGAGCTGATTTTGTGGGTGTTCTGAGAATTTGTCTGTGCACCTTCCTACAGGGGGCAGTATGGTTAAACATGGAAATACTGGCTCATTCTTTGGGTCTTTTGTCGCTTTTGATGCTTTCAAAAGCGGTCATGTTAAGTCAATTTCAGCTTCTTAGTAATTGCAAATGTACCAGAAAAAAACACTGGAATTTATTGATTATCTGTAACTTCTGATACATTTTTGTGCTGTTGTTTTTAGCAGGAATAAACCATAAAATAGGGTAATAAATTATGTGGAATGGATAGGAATTCACCTTAAAAGCAAAGGGTTTATACTGTGAATTGAACAGTCATACCGTCAAGGCATAAATAATTGTGCTGTTGTTTTAACAGAAATTGACCATAAAATAGGACAATAAATGCTGTGGAATGGATAGTATTTCACTTAAAAAGCAACAGGGTTACATTGTGAATTGTACAGCTATACCATGAGCCTATATACAATTTCACCGTTATTTTAACAGTAACTCATCTTTATTGGAACATTTTCAAACTGTTGTTTTTACAAGTGTTAATATACCTTACCGTGAAGCCATATACAATATCACTGTATTTTTTACGGTGAAAACATGGCAACCACAGCTGCCAGTTTTTCACCATAAATTTGACAAGATTTTTTTTTACAATGTGGGAGAACATGCAAACTCTAACAATAATGTTGTTGTTGTTGTTCATTCGGCTGCTCCCAGTTTTGTTTGGATTTGCCACAGTGGATACAGCCAGATCTGCATCGGTAATTGGTACAAGTTTTACGCCGGATGCCCTTCCTGACGCAACTCCAGTTTTACCCAGAGAAACACACACAGCCGCTGGTGTTCCAAAATGGTCTCCCATCCAAGTACTAACCAGATCCTGCTCTGCTCACCTTCTGAGATCTGACGGGATCTGGTTGACACAGAGCAGATCGGCTGCAAACTCTAACAATAATAATTTTCATTATTATTATTGTTGGTATTTATTTTTTTTTTTGCAAAATAAGTCAAAATACTCTGCCTTACACTACTGAACCCCTAAAGGGACAAAAAAGATAGGAAAAAAATACAGATGGGCAATGGATATGCATTTGTGAGATGTTTTGATAATAGCTTTGCAGGATCTTGCAGAAGTCTTCCATGAGGTTGATGACCCTCGAAAGCAGTGGTTTTCAAAGTGTGAAGTGCGCTCCCCCTGCAGGGCGCCAGAGTTCTTCGGGGGGGCGCAAGGAATGGGTATCGAGTAGTGTGCCTTGATAGAGAGAGTGGCATCAACTCAGAACATGATGCCATTTTGTGCCCAACTGCACTGAACTACTGAATGAACATTTAATGTTTTCAACATTTTTATAAATCATTTAACCACATACAGCAACACATCCAGGTACAGGTGTTATCAAAATAAATACTTAAATATATATATTTAAATAATGTATTTTTCTGCAGATGCTGTGGGGGAGCTTGGCATTTTTATGAATGTGCTATGTATGGGCTCATGTGTCACAATGGCTCTGTGCTACCCCTCTGCCACATTTGCAGGCGTGCGTACACATAACCACATTCTGATCTGCGACAGTCACTAATGACATACAGAATGACCAAAATCACACACACAAACCTCGGCTACTGTTCAATACATATATTCACAGACCTCCACATGTAGTCTATAGCCTCAGGAGAAAAAAAATGCCGACAGCAGGCAGAGAGAAAATCTTTCAGCTATCATTGATGTCTTCATAACAGCACAATACGCCTGTTGTTGCGGTTAAGAGCAAAATAATCAGTGATTTGGTTGCTATCCAGAGGCCGTGTTCTGTGAGGGTTAATTGCCAGGAGTGGCACTGGGTCACTGGTTTGTCTGTGCCTACTGCTGTTCTTTCGGCTACACAGACTTCACTTCCTTCCAGTTCCACTCATGGATATTTGGGCAGCAAAAAATTAACCATTTCAGCAACTTGAAACTACACTCACTAAAGTACGATGTCATCATTGATGCTGAAAAACTTGTGTCCATGCCTTTGTCTCCTCTAGGCTTGACTACTGTAACTCCCTGCTCTTTGGGATCTCTGGAAAAAAACCTCCTCAAAGGCTCCAATACATTCCAAACAGTGCAGCTAGAAGTCTGATGAGAGTATGTAAATAGGAGCACATTACACCTATATGCCATAATTTTCACTGGCTCTCCATCACCTACAGAATGCATTTTGAGATTGCTCTCATCACCCACCAATGCATCCATGGCAATGCCCCCCGCTCACCTCAAAGACCTCCTCACTCCTCACACACCCTCCCGTTCCCTCCATTCATACAGCACTAATCTTCACACCAAACTTCACCCTTGCACCAAACTTCACACCATGGGAGATAGGGCCTTCTCTTCAGCTGCCCCCATATTTGGAACTCCCTCCCTGACCATCAGAGGGCTCCACAAACTGTGGAAGCTTTTTTTTTTTTTTTTTTTTTTTTTAAAGCCTTTAGACAGGCCTCTCACAGGTCTCAATAATTTGAATCTGTTGTCTTTTTATTCTAATATTTTGTTTTGGTTTTATTACATACTGGTGGCTGTTTTTGTGATTTTATGTTTTTATTCTCTTATTTATCCTTGGTTTTATTTATTTTTTTTCTGTAGCACTTTGAGATTTTTATTAATGAAAGGTGCATTATAAATAAAATTTATTATTATCATGCCATTGTTGAATGTGATGTCATTGAACGTCATGTTACACTCTTTTTGTGTAAAACAGTTCTGTTGATAAATTATTTTCTTTTATGAGTGGAATATTTAATCACATAAATCTGAAAATGCCGTAAGTGTTTTACTGTGGAAAACTGAAAGGATGATGTCATCGGCCTGCCTCTGTAACATGTTGTTCACAGTTTCATTTAACAGTCTAATTTAGCATATATTTTTTTTCTTCTTGCTGGTGGTGGGACAAAGTGCTGGCGTCCTGCAGCTCAGGCTGAGAAACTCACCCAGAAGAGACACTCTTTGGAGCTTCCTTAAAAACTCTAAAAAAAATAATAATAATAAAAAAAAAACCTTTAACAAGTAACTTCTGTCATAACGAATCTGTCATATCTTCCAAAACAAGGGTGTCATGTGGAGAATAGTTTTCATCTGTGATGATGATTTCTGGCAACAGGTCAGATTAAAGGTTTTTATTTAATCCACGAGCTGGCTTCGAAAGTGTTAGCTTTCATTACTACATTAGTCCCACGTCTTCTTCTCCATTTTTTTGTAGAAGCGTTACAGCTATGCCTGGCATGTGTACTACAACATTTTCACGCAGTGAGAACGGAGATATTATTGAATGGAACACTTTTTGAAAATGACAAAGAAAAAGATTGCATAGCCGAAGTTCAGTTTCAGTGTAGTCAAGGCCTTAAAAACATGGGATGGAATTAAAATAAAATAATAAATGAGGAATTATTTTTATGGGTGTGCTATGACAAATCCAGGGGGAGCTCTAGCACCCACTAACGCCCCCTTGGCGCCGCCCATGGTCCAGGCTTTGGCTCAGCGTATGAGCACGGTGTGAAAAAAATAAATGGTTGGTCTTTTAATTACAGAAATGACTCTGGTCCCACATGCGAAGGGTTTAATGGAAATACATTACAATCGAACGGGACATTTTATCTGAAGTGAGCAAAAATCCGTTATACAAATCTGTTATATACAGTGTTTATTACATGGAAAACAATACAAAAACTTTGGGACTTTCTTGACTGGTGACTGCGAATATCTGGTTTATATGATGATGGTTTAGTTAAGTTTTACTGTACATGGGACTGAACAATAAATTTATCTACCTCACAAAGCTTTAATGATGATGTCAGATTCCATCCCACACAGCTGACTTTATTTTCCCAAATTTTTCTTCTGTTCGGATCTGAAGGTAATCTGTACTTCTTGAAGCCCTTGTTGTGTCTATTTGTGGCTCCAAATGCACAACAACCCACCATTTTCAGCGAATAAACAAAAAAAAACGCTATTTTGAACCCAAGATGGCACCATGAGTCACGTGACCATTTTATTTTTTAATTTGTCATGCTCTCTCTCTGAGTATTTTTAAATTTGACCCCTGTGTAATTCTTTATTGACCCCTGTAGCTCATTAGAGGTCAGCTTCAGGATGGCTCCATATCTAAAAATAAACATTAGTTAATTTAGAATATGTGTGCCAAATTCCATGCTTTTATCACAAAATTAACGTATTGATTCAGTTGATGCAGATATCCTTTCTTAACTATCTCCTCCAGTTAAGAAGGCAGTGGTTGAAAAAGCTCTTGAGGGGACCACAGATGAAGGTGATGAAGAAGACCTGCTGGACCTATTCACATGAATGAGTCCCCATTAACTACCTCCAAAAAATAACATGAGACCCACCATTTAAACAATGGCTCATAAAGCTGTTTCCAAGCACCAAAGTTTGTACTTGATTGCTTCTGTGCAGTCATGGATGATGTACAACAAAATCTGCCAGACACAGAAAGTGTCTTGTCAATTTATGAGTCAAACAAGGCCACAGGCAAGAGTGTTGCAGTTGTTAGAGACAACTCAAGTAGTGCTTTCTCAGAGAGAACAGGCAGTGTTTACTTACTCCAACGTTATGTTAAATAAAATGCAATGCAAAAATACCCTCGGCCATATGAGCATTGACTTCTTTATAATTTGCAGTTGTTTGTTATCTCAGTGCAAAGTATTTATATTATAATAGTCCAGTGGCCTCTGTGTGCATGTGTGTGTGCGTACATGTGTATATGGCTTCGATCGCGCGAAAACTGGGGAAAACCAGAGCTCTCAAGTTGAGATACACTCAAGAAGTTATTTTCCACCTAATCTTGTCTTGCAGGTCATAGCGGTGAAATGTTGGAGAATGTCATGCATTAGCATGAGAGCATGACAAGATGTTGAGCCTCACGTTGAATGCGTGAGACCTGACAGGACCACTTTAAGGGCCCCTTCACACATAGTATGAATGTGGTCGAATTACGCATGAAACAGGAATTGTATGCAATATGTGTAAAATCGAAGCTGCCTCCAATGCCTCGTACACTTGTTGCTACAACTATTTATGCACTCCAGCGGCTGAAACACAGTGTGCACTGTGAGAGCCCATCGGACCCTGTCGCGGCATGTGTCGGCCAAATTCCAGCTGACACACACAAATATATAACACCACTCTGTGTTTCTGTGTGCATGAAACTGTCGCAGTGGCATCGTTCACACCTGCCCGTCGGCTTGATGTTTTTGTGGTTCGCTCATACGAGCTGTTCCGCCATGATTTGCCCTGAGTTTTACTTATTCGTACTATGTGTGAAGGGGCCCTAAAGCATGAGTCTCATTCTGAATGAATGAGACTTGAGAGCTCTAGAAAGCTGACATTTGCTATTTGGTGCGCTTATGTATTTTGGGTCAAGGATGAATGGTGCAAAAACAGAACGTTGATAGGACAAATATTTTTGGAGAAATGAGCAATTTTATCTCAAAAATAAACAATGTACATTGTACTGCAATGCACCATGTGATATTGGGGTTGTAAATGTTGTTATTATGGTTCACATTATTTTAACAGTGTTGGTAGTGTTATTGATATTGATCTGCTGAATTGTAGAGAAAGAGGGATCAAAAAACTCACGCAGGGACCCAGTCCACCAACCTTAAAAAAAAAAAAAAAAGACTTAAAAATGGTTACATTTTACAAGTTGGGGAAAACAGAAAACAGAAAGCCACATCTTATCACCATTTCAGCAAAATGTCAAGACTATGGTCAGACTTTGGCTGAGCTTCTGTCACCGGGAAAGATCCAAACTTGTAAAAAGAAATAAAATAATTACACAAGAATACAGAAAGGGACACATTAAATTTGACAATCTGTGTGATGACACAGCAACATTGTGCCATTGCTTAGGGAGAGCCCTGGACTGTTGATGTTGTTTAAAAACGCAAAAGTGCTTTCTATTCAATTACTTGATTAATTGCCAGAATAATCAATAGAATACTTGATTACTAAAATAATCGATAGGTTCAAGAGCATCCTCTCAGGAACATCCATAACCTTGCAAGAACATACCAATCACCTTCTCCTAGGGGTTCTTGTAATGTTCCCATCATGTATTTAGTAACGTTGAGAAGACATCAAGAAAACCATCCCTAAGAACGTTCTGCAAACGTTTTCCGTAATGTTCTGGGAACATTTCTGGTTATGTTCTGATAATGTTCTGGGAACATTTTTTGTTGTTGTTACCTGGGCACAAACTGTGGAGAGCTGAAATTTGCTGTTTGGTATGTTTATGTATTTTGGATCAAGGATGAACCGTGCCAAAAAGAAATGTTGAAAGGACTGTTGCTTCGATCACGGTAAAACTGGTGAGAGCTGACATTTGAAATTTGCTGTTTGGTATGTTTATGTATTTTGGGTCAAGGATGAATGGTGCCAAAAACAAACGTTGATAGGAGTAATATTTTTTACAGAAGCTCCACTGAACAGTGTACAATGACATTTACATTATGGACTTACATGCCAGTCCAGCAGGGGCTGGTAAATCATCAATATATTAAAATTGTGAGTTCATGATTTTATTGATTAAATTCAATGTAAGTACAAAATATAATTGTAAATACGTTAAAAATGCATGGATGACACAAGAATGTTAAAACACATATTTACATTGTGGTCCATTTAAAAATCAAATTATAAAACAGAAGTAAATATAAAATCATAACATTAATATTACTGATAGTAATAATAATAATAATAATAATAATAATAATAATAATTAGTGTGTATATGATAAAAAGAACCTGTATTCATAAATACATTAAGACAGTAAATTAAGATTAAAAAGTTATGTAATTAAAAGGAAAGAAAAGGATTGAGTTCTTCAAAAAACTGCTGAAGTCTGTCTTTCTAAAAACATTCTGGAATCACACACCATTCCTACGCATTATAGAAACTTTTTATTACCACCTTGCAAAATGTTAGCTACCTATTTTATAAACATTACGCAATCTAGAGGCCGTGGTTCCCCACAGGCAATGTGCTAGTACTTAAACGTGTATATATATATATATATATATATATATATATATATATATATATATATATACATATGGCCGTTACTGTGAGTTTCTCTGTGAATTTTCAGACCTTTGTCTGACTTAGTGCTTAGCTCAGATAAGATAATTATAGTGGGCGATTTTAACATCCATATAGATGCTGAGAATGACAGTCTCAATACTGCATTTAATCTATTATTAGACTCAGTTGGCTTCGCTCAAAATGTAAATGAGTCCACCCACCACTTTAACCATATTTTAGATCTTGTTCTGACTTATGGTATGGAAATTGAAGACTTAACAGTATTCCCTGAAAACCCCCTTCTGTTTGATCATTTCATCAAAACATTTACATTTACTTTAATGGACTTCCCAGCAGTGGGGAATAAGTTTCATTACAGTAGAAGTCTTTGGGAAAGTGCTGTAACTAGGTTTAAGGATATGATTCCTTCTTTGTTATGTTCTCCAATGCCATATACCAACACAGTGCAGAGTAGCTACCTTAACTCTGAGTGAGATAGATTATCTCTTCAATAGTTTTACATCCTCATTGAACACAACTTTGGATGCTTTAGCTCCTCTGAAAAAGAGAGCCTTAAATCAGAAGTGCCTGACTCCGTGGTATAACTCACAAACTCGCAGCTTAAAGCAGATAACCCGTAACTTGGAGAGGAAATGGCGTCTCACTAATTTAGAAGATCTTCACTTAGCCTGGAAAAAGAGTCTGTTGCTCTATAAAAAAAGCCCTCTGTAAAGCTAGGACATCTTACTACTCATCACTAATTGAAGAAAATAAGAACAACCCCAGGTTTCTTTTCGGCACTGTAGCCAGGCTGACAAAGAGTCAGAGCTCTATTGAGCCGAGTATTCCTTTAACTTTAACTAGTAATGACTTTCTTTGCTAATAAAATTTTAACTATTAGAGAAAAAATTACTCATAACCATCCCAAAGACATATCATTATCTTTGGCTGCTTTCAGTAATGCTGGTATTTGGTTAGACTCTTTCTCTCCGATTGTTCTGTCTGAGTTATTTTCCTTAGTTACTTCCTCCAAACCATCAACATGTTTATTAGACCCCATTCCTACCAGGCTGTTCAAGGAAGCCCTACCATTAATTAATGCTTCGATCTTAAATATGATCAATCTCTCTTTATTAGTTGGCTATGTACCACAGGCTTTTAAGGTGGCAGTATTTAAACCATTACTTAAGAAGCCATCACTTGACCCAGCTATCTTAGCTAATTATAGGCCAATCTCCAACCTTCCTTTTCTCTCAAAAATTCTTGAAAGGGTAGTTGTAAAACAGCTAACTGGTCATCTGCAGAGGAATGGTCTATTTGAAGAGTTTCAGTCAGGTTTTAGAATTCATCATAGTACAGAAACAGCATTAGTGAAGGTTACAAATGATCTTCTTATGGCCTCAGACAGTGGACTCATCTCTGTGCTTGTCCTGTTAGACCTGTGCTGCTTTTGATACTCTTGACCATAAAATTTTATTATGCTGGACTATTGTAATTCATTATTATCAGGTTGTCCTAAAAGTTCCCTGAAAAGCCTTCAGTTAATTCAAAATGCTGCAGCTAGAGTACTGACGGGGACTAGAAGGAGAGAGCATATTTCACCCATATTGGCCTCTCTTCATTGGCTTCCTGTTAATTCCAGAATAGAATTTAAAATTCTTCTTCTTACTTATAAGGTTTTGAATAATCAGGTCCCATCTTATCTTAGGGACCTCATAGTACCATATCGCCCCAATAGAGTGCTTCGCTCTCAGACTGCAGGCTTACTTGTAGTTCATAGGGTTTTTAAGAGTAGAATGGGAGGCAGAGGCTTCAGCTTTCAGGCTCCTCTCCTGTGGAACCAGCTCCCAATTTGGATCAGGGAGACAGACACCCTCTCTACTTTTACGATTAGGCTTAAAACTTTCCTTTTTGCTAAAGCTTATAGTTAGGGCTGGATCAGGTGACCCTGAACCATCCCTTAGTTATGCTGCTATAGACTTAGACTGCTGGGGGGTTCCCATGATGCACTGAGTGTTTCTTTCTCTTTTTGCTCTGTATGCACCACTCTGCATTTAATCATTAGTGATTGATCTCTGCTCTCTTCCACAGCATGTCTTTTTCCTGATTCTCTCCCCTCAGCCCCAACCAGTCCCAGCAGAAGACTGCCCCTCCCTGAGCCTGGTTCTGCTGGAGGTTTCTTCCTGTTAAAAGGGAGTTTTTCCTTCCCACTGTCACCAAGTGCTTGCTCACAGGGGGTCGTTTTGACCGTTGGGGTTTTTCTGTAATTATTGTATGGCTTTTGCCTTACAATATAAAGTGCCTTGGGGCAACTGTTTGTTGTGATTTGGCGCTATATAAATAAAATTGATTTGATTTTGATTTGATATATATATATATATATAGATAGATAGATAGATAGATAGATAGATAGATAGATAGATAGATAGATAGATAGATAGATAGATAGATAGATAGATAGATAGATAGATAGATAGATAGATAGATAGATAGATAGATAGATAGATAGATAGATAGATAGATAGATAGATAGATAGATAGATAGATAGATAGATAGATAGATCATATTTTCTTACAATTTGCACGTTTAATAAAAGAGCGGAAGTTAGCTTTGAGTTGGTGGAATTTAGCATGCATGCTGACATCCACAAAATATATTCTAAATCACTCTCGAGGAGTTATCAGGTTACAAAAACAGTTTTTCAGTTTTAAAAGTGTTTATTTCTCGCTAGCTTTTACACAATATATGACAAAGAGGTTATATTTCCACACAGAGTTTGCAACTAGATACCAGCCTGTGATGTCACCGCTCTAACATCTAAATGTCTTGTAAATAACTTCAGGGGTGTTATTAGGTTCCAAAAACAGCATTTTCTGTTTTAGAGGTGTTTATTTCACCCTAGCTTTTACAGAATATATAAGAAACATGTTATATAAAATGAAAATGAAAATGAAAACTGTTTATTTCGAACATTTGATACAACAACAAATACAAGATAGATCAGTGAAGACAACAACAAAACAATTTCCTACTGTGTACCCAACATGTCCGAAAAGGGGTAGGGTGAAGCATCATCTTATTTATCTCTACCCCTTCTTCCACACAACCAGTAATACCCTTTACCACATATACACATAGATTCCTACACACCTAAACCGATATATATATATATATATATATATATATATATATATATATATACACCTACACATACCTACTTACATACAAAATACTATATATTTACAAGCCGAAGCAAAAAACAAAAACACCCTAACCCTCATTACCCTTCCTCCTCCCTATACCTAGAAAAAAACATATTTTTGTACCGCTGTTTGAACTGGTTCATGCTTTGACATTGCTTGAGCCCCACTCCCAATCTGTTCCACATCCTCACCCTGCAGACAGAAATACAGAAACCTTTTAATGTTGTTCGTGCCCACTGATGCTTTAAATTAAATTTCCCCCTCAGATTGCAATCCCCTGATCTGTTAAAAAAACATATTTTTAATATTTGCTGGAAGTAAATTGTTTATTGCTTTATACACGATTTGTACTGTTTGAAAATGAACCAAGTCTGTGACTTTTAAGATTTTGGATTGTAAAAATAGTGGATTTGTATGATCTCTATAGCCAGTATTATGAATAATTCTTATAGCTCTTTTCTGCATTACTGATAGTGATTGTGTTGTACCTTTATAAGTATTACCCCATACCTCTGCACAGTACTGTAAATATGGTAAAACCAGTGAGCAGTAAAGAATGCGGAGTGAGTTGTGGTCCAGAATATGTTTCACTTTGTTTAGAACTGAAATGCTTCTTGACAGTTTACTTTGTATATGTTTTATATGAGTCTTCCAGTTTATCTTATCATCTATTATCACCCCCAGAAACTTATTTTCATGTACCCTTTCAATATCTAGCCCCTCGACTTGTAACTGAACCTGTATGTCTGTATTACAATAGCCAAATAACATGTATTTTGTTTTACTTAAGTTTAATGATAATTTGTTTCTGTCAAACCATATTTTCAATTTTCCCATTTCTATACTGATCCTCCTCAGTACCTCCTGCAAATCCCCCCCGAACAAAAAAATGCTTGTGTCATCTGCAAATAATACTAATTTTAATATTTTGGAAACATTGACAATATCATTTATATACACTCAACAAAAATATAAACGCAACACTTTTGGTTTTGCTCCCATTTTCTATGAGATGAACTCAAAGATCTAAAACTTTTTCCACATACACAATATCACCATTTCCCTCAAATATTGTTCACAAACCAGTCTAAATCTGTGATAGTGAGCACTTCTCCTTTGCTGAGATAATCCATCCCACCTCACAGGTGTGCCATATCAAGATGCTGATTAGACACCATGATTAGTGCACAGGTGTGCCTTAGACTGTCCACAATAAAAGGCCACTCTGAAAGGTGCAGTTTTGTTTTATTGGGGGGGGGATACCAGTCAGTATCTGGTGTGACCACCATTTACCTCATGCAGTGCAACACATCTCCTTCGCATAGAGTTGATCAGGTTGTCAATTGTGGCCTGTGGAATGTTGGTCCACTCCTCTTCAATGGCTGTGCGAAGTTGCTGGATATTGGCAGGAACTGGTACACGCTGTCGTATACGCCGGTCCAGAGCATCCCAAACATGCTCAATGGGTGACATGTCCGGTGAGTATGCCGGCCATGCAAGAACTGGGACATTTTCAGCTTCCAAGAATTGTGTACAGATCCTTGCAACATGGGGCCGTGCATTATCCTGCTGCAACATGAGGTGATGTTCTTGGATGTATGGCACAACAATGGGCCTCAGGATCTCGTCACGGTATCTCTGTGCATTCAAAATTCCATCAATAAAATGCAACTGTGTTCTTCATCCATAACAGACGCCTGCCCATACCATAACCCCACCGCCACCATGGGCCACTTGATCCACAACATTGACATCAGAAAACCGCTCACCCACACGACGCCACACACGCTGTCTGCCATCTGCCCTGGACAGTGTGAACCGGGATTCATCCATGAAGACAACACCTCTCCAACGTGCCAAATGCCAGCGAATGTGAGCATTTGCCCACTCAAGTCGGTTACGACGACGAACTGGAGTCAGGTCGAGACCCCGATGAGGACGACAAGCATGCAGATGAGCTTCCCTGAGATGGTTTCTGACAGTTTGTGCAGAAATTCTTTGGTTATGCAAACCGATTGTTTCAGCAGCTGTCCGAGTGGCTGGTCTCAGACGATCTTGGAGGTGAACATGCTGGATGTGGAGGTCCTGGTCTGGTGTGGTTACACGTGGTCTGCGGTTGTGAGGCTGGTTGGATGTACTGTCAAATTCTCTGAAACGCCTTTGGAGACGGCTTATGGTAGAGAAATGAACATTCAATACACAAGCATTCCTGCTGTCAGCATGCCAATTGCACGCTCCCTCAAATCTTACGACATCTGTGGCATTGTGCTGTGTGATAAAACTGCACCTTTCAGAGTGGCCTTTTATTGTGGGCAGTCTAAGGCACACCTGTGCACTAATCATGGTGTCTAATCATCATCTTGATATGGCACACCTGCGAGGTGGGATGGATTATCTCAGCAAAGGAGAAGTGCTCACTATCACAGATTAAGACTGGTTTGTGAACAATATTTGAGGGAAATGGTGATATTGTGTATGTGGAAAAAGTTTTAGATCTTTGAGTTCATCTCATACAAAATGGGAGCAAAACCAAAAGTGTTGCGTTTATATTTTTGTTGAGTATAAATTAGAAACAGTTTTGGACCCAATACTGACCCCAGTGGGATGCCACAAGCATTGTCCAAGCATGATGATGTATATTCCCCCAACTTCACAAACTGTTTTCTGTTACTTAAGTAGCTTCTCACCCAGTGAAACACCACCCCCCCAATCCCATACTGTTCAAGTTTATTGATTAATATGTCATGATTGATTGTATCAAAAGCCTTTTTAAGGTCTATAAATATTCCACCTGAATGTAATTTGTGGTCTATGGCATTTGTAATCTCCTCAACTGATTCTATTAATGCAAGTGATGTTGAACTATGTGCTCTGAATCCATATTGACTATCAGTAAGTAATTTATGTTTATTTATGAATTTGTCTAATCTATTATTGAATAACTTTTCTAATAATTTGGAAAATTGTGGAAGCAAAGAAACAGGTCTATAATTTGTGAAGTGGTGTCTATCCCCAGTCTTATACAGCGGCACAACCTTAGCTATTTTCATTTGATTGGGAAATTTACCGGTTTGAAATGATAAGTTACAGATGTATGTTAATGGTTCTACAATCCATTCAATGACCTGTTTTACCACCACCATATCAATTTAATTTAAATCGGTAGATGTTTTATATTTACAATTATTCACAATGTCTATAATTTCATTTCCATCCACTGCTGTGAGGAACATTGAACAGGGATTTCTTTCTATGAGATTATTATCCCAATCCTCAGGTTGGGAATCGGGAATTTTTTCTCCCAAGCTTGGTCCAATATTTACAAAAAAATTATTAAAACCGTTAACTACCTCATCCTTATTTCCCTTCTTAACATTATTATCAATGAAATACTGAGGGTAACTCTGTTTTTTATTACCATTTTTGATAATGCTATTTAATATATCCCATTTTCCTTTAATATTGTTTTTGTTATTATATAATATGTTACTATAATATTCCTTCCTACATACCCGTATAATATTAGTTAATCTATTTTTGTATTTCTTATATCTATTTTCTGCCTCTTTAGTCTTTAGTTTTATGAATTCTCTATACAGTGTATTTTTCTTATTACATGCATTTCGTAACCCTTTCGTCATCCATGGTCGATTTTGGATTTTTTGTTTTCTGTAGTATTGTTTAATTGGACAATTTTTATCATATGATGATGTAAATATTTGTAAAAAAGTTTCATATGCACTATCAAAATCACTTTCACTGTATACCTTTTCCCAGTTTTGCTCCTGTAAATCCTTCTTTAGTGTGTTCATGTTTTCCTCTGTCCGCACTCGCCTGTATTTTATTTTCTCCTCTGGCTGATTCCGCAGATGGTTTCTATTATAAACGAAGAAAACTGGTAGATGATCACTAATGTCATTGATTAATAATCCACTCACAGTATTATTCTCAATATCATTGCTGAATATATTATCAATTAAGGTAGCACTATGGGATGTAATTCTGCTTGGCCTGGTGATTTTTGGATATAAACTCATACTGTACATTATATTGATAAATTCATCTGTTATTTTATGCTTATTTAGATTGAGCAGATCAATATTTAAGTCACCACAAATGAACACAGTTTTTTGATTAGTTTTTGAGAACGTTTTTTCCATACAGTCAGTGAATGTTTCAATACTAGATCCTGGTGCTCTATATATACAGCTGACTAATACATTTTTGCTTTTTTCTTCACATATTTCAATAGTTATACATTCTAATAAGTTATCGATCACAGTTGTCATATTGTCTACTATTTTATAATCCATGTTCTTATTCACATACACAGCCACTCCTCCTCCACTCTTATTTCTGTTTACACAGTTAAATTCATATCCATCCAGTTCAAAATCCATTCCTTTATCTTCATTGATCCATGTTTCTCATATAGCAATTATGTTAAATATTTTTTTAAATTGACTTAAATATTCTTTAATGTTGTTAAAGTTTGCATATAGACTTCTGCTGTTGAAATGGATTATTGATAATTTGTTATCCGTTTTAATGATCCGATTAAACTGTTCATCTGTATAATAGCAACAACTGTCATTGATATTTGAGAAGAAATTATTGTCCGGGTCTATATCGTGCTCCAAGTCCAGTACATTGTGGTCTGTGTATTTAAATGTTCTCAGTTCTACTTTTCCATGATCAGCAATCCTTTGAGTTATATCCTTCTTGTCTCCAGATGTAGATGATGTAGTAGATGAATAGGTTCCTCTGGTCTATGTCATGGTGTTGTGATGTGTTTGTGTCCTCATAACTTATTGGTCGTATTTGTCCAGTTCCTCAATGTTTCTGATTACCATAAACACATATAAACACATAAATGAAGTGTTTTTAGAGAGACATGCAACCGACGTCACGGTACTGCCCTAATCTGATTGGCTGCCACCTCCGTCACTCAAAAGAAAAAAAAAAAATGAACAGATTGAAACAGAATGTGAATTTTTAATCTCTTAAAATACCTCTTAAAATAAGTCAAAGTTTGCCATATTTTAACTTGCCTAGGTTCTGTGACCCAAGAACGTATGGAAGTAAGTCTACGCCATCAGAGTTTGAATTTGAATTTTTAAGGTTGAATGTTTTTAGCATCAAAATCAGAGTTTGAAGGTGAATTTCTAAGACTGAATTTGTTTAGCATCAAAATATTCAGCCTCAAAAACTTCAAACTAAAAAATCAACCTATAAAAAAATTTGACCTAAAAAAAAATTCAACCTCAAAAAATTCAACCAAAAAAAAAAAAAAAAAAGAAAAGAAAATCACCCTAAAAAACAGAAAAGCAGGGAGAAGCAATTGATCCCTGTCACAGTCATCCAACGTCCCAGATTTACTTCAATAAACACTGGATGATTGAGAAAGGGATCAGTTGCTTCTCCCTGCTTTTCTATTTTTGAGGTTGATTTTTTTTTTTTTTTTTTTTTTTTTTTTAGGTTGAAGTTTCTGAGGCTGGATATTTTGATGCAAAACAAATTCAACCTTAGAAATTCAACTTCAAACTCTGGTGGCACACATTTACTTCCATAAGAATATTCCATGTCAATTTGAAGACTCTGGCAGTAATAGGACTGATTTATGCTGAGAACAGACAGACCGACAGATTGCAAATATAAAAAATTGCAAATATAAATACACAAATATAAATACCAGTCATAATGAGCAGTGCTGGTTTACTGGCTTCTACTGTTCCTCTCCTTCCCATCGCCTGTCTTCCTATTACTCCTCCTCTCCCTGAGTGAGGAGTTGTACAGTCTGATGAGCTGAGGGACAAAGGAGTTTTTTAGTCTGTTGGTCCTGCACTTGGTAAGGAGCAGTCTGTGGTTGAAGAGGCACCTCTGTTTGCTGATGACGGTGTGCAGAGGGTGACTGGTATTGTCCATAATGTCCAACAGTTTATACATTATTATCTTCTCTGCTACCATAACCAGACACCCCAGCTTCATGCCAACCACGGAGCCAGCCCATCTCATCATCCAAGATGTGTCTTTCTTGGATGTGCTGCCCCCGCAGCACACCATGGTGTAAAAGAGGATGAGGCTACCACGGACTGGTAGAACATCCACAAGAGTTTCCTGCAGATGTTAAATGACAGCAGCCACCTGTCATTTCTGTCACAGCCTGCTTTGTCCCTTCATGAGCAGGTGGTTGCTGTGGGTTGTCCAGTCCAGTTTTCTGAACAGTTTATGTGTGTAGATAACATAAAAGCTTGCTTTAAAGCAGCAGAAGACCCGCTGGGCACACGTGTGGTGCTGTCCTTGAGGCACCATGTACATATAGCTCTTATCCAGAATTCCTAAATGAGTTTGATAACATCCTGTCAAGTAATTACTTTGACATGGATACTATGTATAATCTGGAGAGCAGTTGGTATTATGGATTTGACAGAGAGCAGCCGTTTTTCTTGGTTCATAGCTTAAGTTTTTTGTATGGACAATGCCTTACTTAACATTTTTAGTTTGTTGCTTTCATTGTTGCTTAACTGTAACATTGGTGCACTGAATTATCTTCTATTAGTGCAACATTATTACCATAGTTTTCAGAAAAAAAAAAAAAAAAAAAAAAAAAAAAAAAATATATATATATATATATATATATATATATATATGTGTGTGTGTGTGTGTGTGTGTGTGTATTTCTGTGCCTTTAAAATGATAATTGCAGATTTCACATGAGGTAATGATGCACTATAAATAATGAATAAAATGTGATCAAGTGCTTGTGTTGTTATTTTCTACCACTTTTTTAATGGACAGACATCTTCTGTGTGTTTTTTGATAATTGCAGATATTATATACGAACTCAGCCACATGGGATATGCAGCCATTACATTCTGAGTGCTGGTCCCAAGCCCAGATAAATGATGAAGGTAGAAGGAGGCAGGGCATGAACCTTTAAATTTGTCAAATCTGAGCGACATTGGGTGTGCAACCAGCACACTCTGAGTGCCATTCTCAAGCCCCAAAAAATGAGTAGCATTGCATCAGGAAGGGCATCCGGCATAAGACAAGCCAACATAACCACGCAGAGTACAAATTGCATTTTCGTATGGGATCGGTTGAGGCCTGGGCTTGCAACCACCACTTGTGCCATTGCAAAACAGGGTGCCAGTGAAAACTGCCCTACTGCTGGTAGAAGAAGAAATGGAGGTAAATGTGTCCCGAGACAGTGGAAGAAGAGGAAAACTACAAGGATGAAAGTGATGGTTGGCACCTTAAATGTTGGCAACACTGGTAAAGGGAGAGAGCTGGCTGACATGATGAAGAAGAGAAAGGTAGACATATTGTGTGTGTAACAGACCAAGTGGAAGGGGAGTAAAGCAAGGGCGATAGGCAATGGGTTCAGGTAGTTGTATCATAAATGGTGTGGGGGTTATTTTAAAGGTTATTTTAAAGATTGTGCTGGAGGTTAAGCGAATGTCTGACAGGGCAATGAGTGTGAAGCAGGAAATCGAAGGGGTGATGATGAATATCATCAGCGCACATGCCCCACAGGTAGGTTGCGAGATGTATGAGAAACATTTCTGGAGTGAGTTAGGTGAGGTGGAGGAGAGCGTTACCAAGCTTGAAAGAGTAGTGATCGGAGTGCACTACAATGGGCATGTTGATAAAGGAAAGAGAGGTGATGAGGAAGCAATAGGTCGCTATGGAACAATGACAATAAAGTGGAAGGCAAAAACAATGGGCATAGCTATGGTGAATACCTACTTTAAGAAAAGGTAGGGGCACAGGATGACATATAAGATTGGAGGAAGGTGCACACAGGTGGACTACATTCTTTGTAGGAGATGCAAGCTAAAAGAAATTGGAGACTGTAAGGTGTTGGCAAGGGAGAGTGTAACTCAACAGCATCAAATGGTGGTTTGTAAGATGACTTTAGAGATGAAGAAGAGGAATAGAGTCAGAGCTCAGCAAAGGATCAGATGGTGGAAGGTGAAGGAGGAAGACTGTTGTGTGAAATTCAGTGAGTAGGTGACAGGCAGTGGATGAGGGGAAGCAATTTTGAACAACTGGAATAGTACTGCAGATGTGGTGAGGGAAACAGCTACGACAGTACTGGGTATGACATCTGGACAGTGGAAGGAAGACAAGGAGACTTGGTGGTCGAACAGAAATGATTAAGAAACCATAAGGAAAAAGAAGTTGGTGAAAAGGAATTGGGATAGTCAGAGAGATGAAGAAAGTACACAGGAGTACAAGGAGATGTGGTCTAAGGTGAAAAGTGGTGGCAAAAGATAAGGAAAAGACATATAACAAGCTTTACAAGATGCCATAATATGAAGTTATGAGAAAGAATAGTTGAAGCTAGGGTTAGAAAACAGGTGAAGATCTGTGAGCAGCAGTATGGTTTCATACTGGGAAATAGCACTACTGATGCAATGTTTGCTCTGAGAGTACTGATGGAGAAGTATAGAGAAGGCCAGAAGGAGTTACATTTTGTGTTTGTGGATTTACGGAAAGCTTATTACAGTCTGCAATGACAAGAGTTGTGGTATTGTATGAGGAAGTCTGGAGTGGCAGAGAAGTATGTGAGGGTAGTGCAGGATATGTACAAGTATTATGTGACAGCAGTGAGATGCGTAGTAGGAATGACAGATTCATTGAAGATGGAGGTGGGTCTGCAGGGTTAATGGGCAGGTTGATGGACGAGATCAGTGGGAGTAGAGAGCAGGTTAAATCTAGCCAGGAGATATGGAGATATGCTCTGGAGAAGGGGAAAGAAAGTCAATCAGAGCAAGACTGAGTACGTGTGTGAATGAAACAGAAGTAGACATGGTGAAAATTGACGAGTTTAAATACTTGGGGTTAACTGTCCAAAGTAAAGGAGCGTGTGGTACAGAGGTGAACAAGAGAGTGCAGGCAGGGTGGAGTGGGTGGAGAAAGGTGGCAGGAGTGACTTCTGACTGAAGAATATCTGTAAGAGTGGTCTGCAAGTTGACAAGTTGGCATACAACCCAAGACCAAAAAGGCCAAAGACAACTTCTGGTCATATCACTTTGATTAAAGTGAAGTTGTTATAATCAAGACAACCCCAAAAAATGTCAGCTTGTCATTATAAAAACTCAATGACACTTAATGACAACAGTCACAAACGTTTATAACATTAACATAATATTTATGATACCTTCATGACTGTCTCATGTAACAGTTATGACCATGTCATGTCACTATTATGACGATACCGTCAAGTAAAGTGTAACCGAAATGTCTTGTCATTAAAAATTATTTCATAAATGGTCAAAAACAGTGTAACAGGCTATCATTATCAGTACATACATAAGAAATCACTTGCTTCTAAATTTTCCTGGATAAGCTTGTTTCCAGTCTAGCTGCTTAGGTCCCCTTCAGACAGGTTGGCAATGCAGTTTGAGCCAGATTCAGTCTGGATTGCTTTCTCGCCGGATTCAGTCAGACCTGCTTTGAAAATCCAGCTCATCATACACATGCATCTAAACTCAATGTAGATACTCCATATTGAGTTAACAATAACTTGATCAAATAACTGTAATGTTGAATCTTGTAAATCATAGACTTCTTTGAAAAACATTTATACTCCTGTCAAGCAGGATATGATAAAACAGGATGAACTAACATCTGCTTTTTTTTTGCCAGCTTGCACTCGACCGAGACGGACGCACTTTTCTCTTCTCCCTCCCTCCTTATCTTTCCTGCTTCTGTGGCGTGTTGTCTGTGAGGCTGCAGCTTTGCTCTTCTGGAAACGACAAAAATGGATCTGTTAAAGTGGTCTCTGAACGCAATTGACACTATTTTTTCTACAAGACATTCGGGAGCGGAGGACCCGACCTGTCCTGCCGGGACGCATGTGATGGGTTACGTGATGGACACATGGAGGAGATGGCAGATCATGTGCCTTTACATGCTTTCTGTGGAGGACGTCGAAGATGTGTACATATTCGGCTTGGTGGTGACCGGCTTTCTGATGTGTGGTGCGGGCACTCTGCTGGTTTACCGGAAAATCAAGAAAGTGGAAGCAGCTTTGATTGGTCCTTCCAGGCTGCCCTATATGATTGATTCGATTGGGAAGGCAGTGGCTGCGCAGTCGGCGGGGGTTAACCGCGCATTGGAAAACATCTCGAGCAAGATTGCAGCCTTGGAAACCCGCTATGACCGTCTGTGAAGACCACATTCTACATTCAGATGCATTGAGAGCCACTCTGTTCTCAGAACTGTGGAATCTTTCAGGCGTCTGCCAATCTGGCTATTCATTTGGCTTCCCCAAATACAGCTGCACTTCAAGGTCGCTGTGATAAAAACCTCCTCAGAAATCTCAAATTCTGACATAGTTACTGCATATAGGTGTTGACCAACAAACCTTTGTTTATTCAGTGACATTTTGGCTTTTTATCATAAAATTTGCAGTTATCTTCTATACAGTATTTAAATATGGATACTGGCACAGTGAGACGTGCTTGTTCAGGCAGGAACTGATAATGCAGGCCTTTTGTCTGCATGCAGGATCCTTGTCATTTGATTGGTGCTTTGTATGTCACGTGACATGGATTATTTGTTCCATTTACCATGTAACTTTGGTTCCATACATTTTGTACCATTGCACTCTGCAAACCCTGACCACGCACACACTAGTGAGTGCGGCGTTTAGCTAAACATGACAGAGTTTGTTTTGCTGACGGACGATGATTTGAATGAGCTAATTGATGGTGCTAGTACTTCTAACACACACACACACAAAACCCCAATAAAACAAATCCACTATGCTATAAACTGTCTGTAGGCATGAAGAGCTGTTAGGATGAAAACCTGGACAAATGTCTGGCACGGTTTTTCGCTGGACTGAGGAAGTACACAAAGTCTTTTTTTTTTCAGAAGCATCACAGACTACATCGTCAGAATTATTTTTGAACTTTCTAAGTGTTTTTCCTAGTTGACTAAGAACAATTTTGGACTCCTATTTAAGGTTTGTGTCGGACTGTTGATGTCAAAGCACCAGTGACGCACACCAAAATGTAAGTCCCTTTTTCTGTTGTTTATAAATTAATATAATATCAAATGACAAGAATCCATTTTAGCCATTCTATCAAACAAATAATGAATGTTTTTACATTCTTTCAATGGAACAAATATTTAATTTGGTGAAACTGGAACGTTCCATTCAACTTGTCTCCGCCTCATTGAATGGTAGGTTCCAGCTTTCACCTCATGAAATATTAGTACCATTGAACTCATAAACATTCATTATTTGTATATCCTAGGACCGACTATTGTTGCTGGTTGAAATAATGCTCAGTTTCCCCATTTCAATTTTGCAATTTCACCAACTACTGCAATAATTATTAAAGTATTGATTGAATTTTCCATACAATTTTGTGCTCTACTGTAATAATTATCATAGTGGTAGAATTTACCCTTCAATTTCACTTACGGCAGTAATAACTATTAAAGTCATGTGGTTGAAATTATTGTGCATTTGTGCCCGCTATTGCAATAATGATAAGCAAAATGATTTTTTGTCAAGGAATCCATAAGGAGACTCTTATTTTGTTATGAAAGAGGTATTGGGTTAATTACTAATGTTTATAACAACAGTAGTTGAGTTAGCTGTGCAATCACACCAGCAATTGTAAAAATTGTTTCAAACGTGTTTGCAACACAGCTTATTAATTCAAAAACAAAAATACACATCCAAATGACTCTAATATTGACTTGTTGAAACTGGCAAATCAGTTTTAAAATAGTCACTGCACTCCAAACTGTTCTTGCTGTTTACGGTAAGTACCTCAAATCACCCTATGCTTATTTTCTTGTTATTGAGGCTGCTGTAATTAAATATAATGAACCCTGACTTCACAGCAGGGATAAAGACATTTGAAGAATGTACATGTGAAGACCAGAAACTGCCCTGCAGCACTGCTAGCCAGAAAACTCTTAAAAGGCTTTTAAAATGTTTTGACACTTACATGAGTCTGTAGGGACTGAATGCAATGAGTTTCAGCAAGGATGGATTCCATTTTAGCAGACTGACCTGCCTTTTCCTTGAAGGGCTTTGAATAGCCACTCTAGCCTATCCTTACCTGACAGAACAAATGCATTGACATAGTAAAAACCTTGGTGTGACCTTCTCTATTCAGCTGGCCTTCTAAGAGAGCATTTAATCAATTATTCTATCGTTTATAGTTTGGTTTCAACACGAAGCACAGATCTGTCAATCTCTCTGTCTTTACTGATCTCAGCATCAATGGCTTGAATGTCACTTCTAAACGTTACTTTTTATCACCTCACACATGCTCAACTGAAACTCACAATAGATTAATGACAAAATTACAACTTCTTGAAGTGCTGTCTGGAGTGAGCACCCTGCATATTTTACATGAATCATAAAAGTCATATTTCATCAATCAGTGGCATGAATGTTTGTTCACATGACCTGAGTGTGTCCATTACAGATTTGTATAGAAGTACAGTGTATGTTCTGAATGTTGACCCAAAAAAGCCAAACCTTTCGGCTTCTCCCGTGTTTCACTTGGGGTTGACACAGCAGATGCAAGGTAGATTATAGTTTGAGGATTTACTGGTGCTTTTGAGTGAGGACGTCCAACTAACTGTTGCCACAGCTAGAGTGCAGCCTGTTGCTAAAAGAGAGGAGACAGACTATGTGAACTTCTATGGCCTCTGGGACTACAAATTCTCAGGTGAAAAAAATAAATCTCCTACAGATGATCTTTGACTCAGCAGTTTAAGGAAGTGGTCAAATGAAGTCACTGTGATGTTCCCTTGCTGATCCATCAGTAGATATATAATGAAAAATAAACATTAAAGTGCCAGCCAACCCCAGAGGGTTAACGCGTGTGGATCAAAGACCTTAATTATTCCATTATTGCTGCCGCTGAGAATTTAGAGAGTATTGACTGTGAATCCTTTATTTTAATATTAAGGAATACAGTTATGAATACACACACACGCACTGGCCACTTGATTAGGTACACCTGTTCAATTGCTTGTTAACACAAATTGCGAATTACATGGCAGCAACTCTGGACGTGGTGAAGATGACTTGCTAAAGTTCAAACACAGCATCAGAATAGGTAAGAAAGGGGATTTTAGTGACTTGAATTTGGCATAGCTGTTGGGGCCAGACGGGCTGGTCTGAGTATTTCAGAAACTGCTGATCTACTGAGATTTTCACACAGAATCATATCTAGGGTTAAGATATCCAGTGAGTGGCAGTTGTGTGGACAAAAAATGTTTGTTGATGTCATATGTAAATTCAGTAAGGTATATCTTATATATTATATTCCAATTCTAAGGCAGAACTATGCCAGTATACAAAGGTATATCTAAATATCTAAAAAGGAAGAGTAAAATAGGAGAGTAGAAAAGAGTCGAGTAGAGCCACTTAGGTGCCTGGTCTTGAGAACCAGGGATATGTTAGAGGAGAATGGGTAGACTGGTTGAATAGGCAATGGCATGATGCTATCATGTCAGTATGGACCAACATCTCTGAGGACTATTTCCAACACCTCCGTTGGAAGCGTTACGGGACAAGTTTGAACATGCCCAGCTGTTAAACAGTTTCTCGGATACTCACTCAACTGAAAACCATCGAAAGCCACCTGAATTTTACAAATGGTTATCAACACGGAGGTGTTTCTCTGTGGCGCTGGGCCATGAGTGGCTGCCTGCCAACGCGCGAATCCGTCCGCACGTCTTTCATTGCAGAGTCTCCTTTAACAGTGGAATGTCCGGATAAACTGCTGATCCCGACCTCTTCTGAAACTTCTCTGTTCTCTCACGACGTCCTGGGTCAACAGAGGCTTAAATTTGGAAGTTTTCAGCTCGAAACTGGCTGACGACGGCGGCTTGGAGCACGGCGCGCCCTCCGGCTCCGCCCTCCGGCTCCGTGAATTTCTCAAATGGTGTCCACTCAGATGTGCCTTACAGTTTCTGAAAAAATTTTGATCAAGCAAAGCGGCAGTCTCTGAGCCATTCCTAAACAATGAAAAAATAGACAGGAGGGGTGGACCACTCCTCACTCAAAGCCTGCCCACAGGCGAATGACGCAACCGACAGGCGTGAAAAAACTCACGCATGCCCACGACATGCATGCACACGAGGTCTGTTAGAAAAGTATCCGACCTTTTTATTTTTGTCAAAAACCTGATGGATTTGAATCACGTGTGCTTGCATGACCCAACCTTGAACCTTCGTGCGCATGTGTGATTTTTTTCACGCCTGACGATTGCATAATTTGCTTGTAAGCAGCCTTTTTTTGTGCGGATGGGTGGAGTCTCTCGTTTTTTCTTTGCAAGGAAATGGCGGAACAACTGAAGCAGCGCGACTGCATCAAATTTTGCCAGAAACTGGGCGACAGCCAGGTGGAAACCATTCGGATTATTCAGACGGCTTTCGGTGATGATCCTATGGGCATCACACAGATTAAGGAGCGGTACAACCGGTTTAAAGACGTCCACACAATGGTGGAGAGCGCGCCACGCTCCGGGCGGCCATCAACATGCTGAAATGACCAGATCATTTCCAAAGTGAACGCTGTGGTGATGCGGGACCGTCGTGTGACTATCCGAGAAATTGCGGAAGAGGTGGACATCAGCACTTTTTCGGAACATTCTACTGTGACAGAAGATTTGGCCATGAAAAGAGTTGCAGCGAAATTCATGCTGATGGCTTGGGCATGAAGCTGATGGCGGAGCAAAAGCGCCTCTGTGTTGAAGTCTCACAGGACATGTTCTTCCACCATTCAGAAGATTCAGACGGCTTTCAGTGGCTTTTCAGTCGTGTGACTATCCGAGAAATTGTACTCAGGTGTAAAAAAGTACTCAGGTGCCTTTTTGGCAAATTCCAGGCAGGCTGTCATGTGTCATTTACTAAGGAGTGGCTTCCATCTGGCCACTCTACCATACAGGCCTGATTGGTGGATTGCTGCAGAGATGGTTGTTTTTCTGGGAGGTTCTCCTTTCTCCACAGAGATATGCTCAAGCTCTGACAGGTCCTAAGACCCTTCTTCACTGATTTCTCAGTTTTGATGAGCAGCAGGGTTTAGGAAGAGTCCTGGTGCATCAGGAATTTTCCATTTATGGATGATGGAGACCACTGTGCTCGTTGGGAGCTTCAAAGCAGCAGAAATGATTCTGTACTCTTCCCCAGATTTGTGCCTCAATATAATCCTTTCTCAGAGGTCTACAGACAATCCCTTTGACTTCATGCTTGGCTTGTCCTCTGACATGCACTGTCAAGTGTGGGACCTTATATGTAGATAGGTGTCCCTTTCCAAATCATGTCCAAGCAACTGAATTTACCCCAGGTGGACTCCAATTAAGCTGTAGAAACATCTCAAGGATGATCAGTGGAAATGGGATGCACCTGAGCTCAATTTTGAGCTTTATGGCAAAAGCTGTGAATATTTACCTACCTGTGATTTCTTTGTATTTTTTAAAATAAATTTGCAAAAAAATCTTATTTTTCATGTTGTTATTATGGGGTATTGTGTGTAGAATTTTTTGCATCTGGTCTCACTTCATATTCAGATGTGTTGTCTCTGCATGTGAAGTGCTTCTGCAAATTGCTTGGGGACATTTGTGTGCTCACTCATATTTTGAACTATAAGGAAGGTAAAACAATTTACCAAAGCAGCCTGCAACAATATAAAAAATTGCCCACACATGATGAAAGGCCACATGATGTCATCTTTTCCTTTCCGTTTCATCACATTTTATGTGGGTGTGAAAGGTCATTGAAGGAAAAATGCCCTAAAATTTATGTTTTATTTATTTTTGATTTCATGCAAATTCAAAGAAAACAACTGTTTGGAGAGGAACTTAAAATGCACCCTGTAGGCAGCTCTGTAATGTAACTAACCTCAAAAATCCATGTCAGCCCCTTGAGAGAGATCCTTGTCCTTAAAACCCAGATTTGCATGACCCAGCAAGCTGCTTATGCACAGGTTTATGCAAATATTTAATCTTCTGGACGTGTGCATGTGTCTGCTACTGTCTTCATTCTGATGAGACACTGAAAAAAATGTGGGTCCTCTTCTGCAGAATTAATTCAGGCTGGACTTCAGTGACCCCAGAACAGCGTGCCCGGTCATAGTATCATCAAGCTCCAGTTTTAATGAGAAGATGAGAAAATCTCATTTTACGGTGCTTTCACATGTAGAGTTGATTTGTTTGTTCTAGGACCAGGGAACAAAATATTACTGTGCTGTACTTCTCCGTTTGCTTTCACATAGTAATATTTGTATAGGCATCAAAATATTAATAAAAGCCATACGTAACCCTATTAGAACAATGCTCTTTCAAACTAAGGCAAAACACTCATTAACATGGATTTTAAGAATATTTTTAATTGATAAAATTTGACAGAAATAAGCCTTTTGTGTGATTACAGAATATCTATCATTGATACTTTCCTCCAGTTCATGAACAACAGATGTATATTTTGCATTTATATTTTTCTTGAGTGTACAAATTAAAAACAGATTTCTGTGTTTTGAAAGTGTTTAACAAAAAACATAAACAATATATAACTAAATAATGAGGGACACACTGATACCGATACCAGTATCGGGTATCAGCCTGATCCCATATGTACTGTATTTACTTGTACTTGTAATCATAAAACTGCTCCGATACTAGACACCCGATACCCCTTTACAGCAGCGTGACGTCAGCCTCTCAATTGTGCTTGTATTGTGGGTCGATCGCAGCAGCCCGTGTGAGGTGGAGGTAGCGGTTTAACGGAACTGCCCACTTTGCCCACGACACATTTGATGCTGCAAGCTTTTCACGTGTTTTCTGCAGCACGGCTCAGAGTTGAGAACAGGTGTCATCTCTGAAAGCTTAGTAAAGCTCATTGCAGCACACCTGCACTGAGCTTTACTAAGACATTTTTTACGCTTTTTTTTCCTTTAAAACTCTGTGCCGCTCTGTGTGGATCCTTGCTAAAAACAACTGATCCGCATGCATTAACAAATGCTAACACTTGTTTTTTACACCCAAATATGCCTAAAATCTCTTTCTGAGGATGTCCTGAAGTAAAAAAAAAAAAAAACAAATGCTGAAAAACAAAACAAAACAAAAAAAATCCCTACCTCTCAATCTGGTTGTGCGTTGTCCATTCTTCCTGCTCAGACAGCAAACCAGGGGCATATCCAGACGGAAAGCAGGGGGGTGGAGGGAGGGCGTGCTTCCCCTCCACACCCTTAGATTAAAAGGTCCACTTTTGAAGACAATGTTTCATACTACTAATACTATAACAATAATTTTAACAATTAAAATGTTGAGAAAGAATTTAAATGTTAGAATAATGTTCAAAATAATTTAATAGTTACATTTATAAACAATGTGGGTTAGAAATTGTAAGTTTTACAGTTACAGTGCTGCCAGCATTTGAATATGAGATGTTTATAAAACAAGTGTTTATGTTCATTGAAGTCAAGAAAGGGTGACTATAAAGTGAGTATTGGCAAAACTGGCTATCATTTTCATGTTGAGGTGGCGGGAGTGTTGTCAGCAGCTGTAGAAAGTAACTAATAAAGTAACTAGTAATCTAACTTAGTTACTTTTAAAACTGAGTAATCAGTAAAGTAACTAAATTACTTTTTCAAGGCGTAATCAGTAATTGGATTACTTTTTCAAAGTACCTGGCAACACTGGTGCTCACAGACATAAGTAAAGTTAGTGATGGACAATTTCAGTTCAGTTATTGGTGTTGTATATTTTGTAGTGCTGAAGTTACATTTCAGTGAGATGTCTGGCAGTGTCATGTTTGTTAAGAAACACGCGGTTAATGTCAAAAGACAATTTGTTGTACTCAAAAAGTGAAGTTATATGAGTAAGTGAAATGTAAATAAAAACAAAGCTAATGATACTGGTAGCAGTTATAGTCAAAAAGTAAGAAACAACTGATGAATAAAACATTTACAACATCATCATAAAGCTGTAATGGTATCACAACTGTTTGTTGTGATTTGGCGCTATATAAAAAAATTGATTGATTGATTGATGTTTGCAGGCAGTTCAGCCGAGCACTGGAGATGTGCTTTTGGACTGTTTCCCTGACGGTCCATCCCGCTCTGAGCTGGAGGGCCGTATCCTAAAGGTCAACCCTGTGGAGATCCTGGTGCCCTCTGACCTCTCAGAACAAACCCACAGACTTTTGCAGAGCATCAGCAGTGCCAGGTTCACGCTGTCTGTCGAGTGTCGTATCACTGGAGAGGCCAGTGATCTGCTGTCTGGGGCCTCTCATCCAGTACCTCCAGGATTTTAACTTGGAAAGAATTCTTACAAATGACAGGTCTATCTCAGAGAGGCAGGAGGCGCTGCAGGAGATTCTGCGGTCGGATTCTCTCACTTTAAATTCCATCAAAACTCTGCTGTCACATTTGCCAGACCTGGAGAGAGGCATCTGCAGCATATACCACAAAAAGTCTTCCACTCAGGAGTTTTATCTCATTACGAGCAGTCTTTCTCAACTTGGGCTGAAGCTGCATTTCCTGTTACCTGCTGTACAATCACAGCTACACTCAGAGTTGCTTCGAACCCTTTTGCTCGACATTCCTGACCTACTAGTTCCTCTCCATGATTTTCTCAAGGTGCTGAATGAAAAGGCTGCCAAGCCAGAGGTGTGTAAAAATCGACGTCAGATCATGATTAGGGACGGCAGACATCCTGCTATAGACTTACTAATGGGAGAACATGACCAGTATGTGCCCATCCACACTGAACTACAGGGTGATGGCAGAAGAATTATAATAGTTACTGGTCCTAACATGGGGGGTAAGAGTTCGTACATCCGGCAGGTTGCACTGATCTGCATTATGGCGCAGATTGGTTCCTACGTCCCGGCCTCTGAGGCCCGTCTAGGCGTGCTGGATGGCATATACACCAGGATGGGGGCTTCAGACAACATCTACAAAGGTCGCAGTACCTTCATGGAAGAGCTGACCGAAGCTTCAGAGATCATTTCCCATGCGACCGAGAACTCTTTGGTTATCCTTGATGAGCTTGGGCGAGGAACTAGCACACATGATGGAATAGCCATTGCCTTTGCCACCCTGGAACACTTCATCAGACAGCATGTCTTTTTCCTGGTTCTCTCCCTCAGCCCCAACCAGTCCCAGCAGAAGACTGCCCCTCCCTGAGCCTGGTTCTGCTGGAGGTTTCTTCCTGTTAAAAGGGAGTTTTTCCTTCCTACTGTCGCCAAGTGCTTGCTCACAGGGGGTCGTTTTGACCATTGGTGTTTTTACGTAATTATTGTATGGCCTTGCCTTACAATATAAAGCGCCTTGGGGCAACTGTTTGTTGTGATTTGGCGCTATATAAATAAAACTGATTGATTGATTGATTGATTAGGTATTCGTATATTATACTTATACTTAGTATTATAGGTATACTTAATATTGACGAGTACACAAATGTAAGTACTCATACTTGTAGTCTGTCTGGGAAAACGTTGTATCGGTGGATCCCTATAAATAATAAGTAACAATAAGTTTTTAAGTAAGGTTACGAGCTTATTTGTCATTGCATCGTTGTAACAGTGTAACTATGTATAAATATACACAACAAAATGATGTACCCACTACTTTGGCAGTGTGATAACACATTTATTTGTATGTACATTGTAGCGGCATTTTCAAGGGTAATTCAGTTATTTCACAATAGAATTGAATTGAACAAACAGGTTTATTGTCATTGTATATAATTCAATGAGATAAGAAGTGCTGTTTGGTGCAATTGTAAAACCAATAAATAAATCAACAATAAATATCAATAAAAAATATAAATAGTAGTGTTGCTCCGGGTTTACAGTACAGGTAGATTATTACACTGATGAAGTGAGAAAGGTGAGAACAGGCTCAATGGAAGCAAAATCAGTAAATTCTAAATCATTCAAATTCTGACAAGATGCTCTGCACTTGCTCAGCATAATGTGCACTCTCAAGTTCTGCACCGTCTTTGCCTTGACGCTTCAGTTCTGCATCCATGTGTGGAAAGTTCTGTAGATCACACTGTTGCAACCTGCTTGACAGCAAGTGTAACTTACTTTTAAATGTGTTCATGGAGCTGATCATGTTGATGATGTGTTTGTCTTTACCAGTGGTGGGCACAGTTCCGATAATCCAATAACCGATAATTATCAAAGATAAAGTTTTCATTATTGGATTATTTTTTCAGGTAACTTTGAAACCCATTATCGGACTAATTATCTTCCGATAAATTTTTGTCCGATAATTTTTAGACCGTTAAAGTGGTAAACAAAGGTGAACAGATGTGTCGTCCTACCTTCTGCAAACAGAGGAGAGCTGCTTGTAGAAGAAACTGCTCTATCCTCAGCAGGCAAAGGAGAACTGGCCACAAAAAAAACCCTAATTTCTTTTAACCCCATACTGATACACGGCCAATATCACCCAAGTTATCCAGAGGCATACATTTTTAACTTATGGTTCTAATTTTAACCAAACTTATTTCAGACAAGTTATTTAAATTAACATCACTTCTGAAGTTTTATAAAGTGAAAATATCAGATATATGTTTTAGTTTTAAAGTAATAGGCTAATTTTTAAGGTTTTAGTGTGGGCATGCTGTGTCCAGGTGCATTATGGGTGGTAGGGTAATCTCAGTACGTTCACGACAGGAGAATGCATTTGAGACACTCTGATCAGGACAACAGCATTAAACTTTAGTGCCTAAAGCTCTTGGGCTTATAGACGTTGTTATTGTGTTTGCTTTTATTAAATTCCACACATATTAAACGTAGCAAGTAGCAACATATATTATCTGGAATTTTGTGTTTGCAAGTTTTCAAGGTCTCTACTGCCATCTACTGGCCAGTAGTGTTCATGGCAGTATTCAGACTGAAGCTGGGCAGACACTGATATTTTCAATCACTGTACTCGGTTCCACCTCAAACTGTACCACAGAACCGCACAGTGTAAAAGTTCAGAGTGCACGATTTATGTTTTCACACACATTGGATGTTCAAAAACCACACGTCGGACTCATGTTTCCAGAAGCAAAACATAAACAGAAGCTTTTTTTTCAAACTTAATTTACAAAAACTTGATGGGAGACATCAAAGTTTAAAAACAAAACGAAACAAAACAAACAACAACAAAAAACAAGACAGGTCTGTGGTGTTTGCACAGGCACAGTGTGAGAGGTGGTCATGAAATGTTAAACGCAGTTCCATTACTCCATGTATACTAAACGATGCAGGACGCTCGATTAACGAGAAACTCTGTGCGATCCAAAAAATTCTTGCATGAATGAAAAATAAGCTGAAAAAGGGCCAAAACACGCACTGGCACCAGTAGATCATGGCAGTGTTCTATTAATTTTGACACCGGTTATATCAGACAGTTACCTAATTACAACTTGGCTTTTTTTTTGAAAATGCCTTTTTGTTTTACAAATAAAAAATGGCATATTTTACAAAAGCACATTTATCTGTAAACACCAGCACACGACACACGTTACATTAACATGTTGGTTTACATAGAATGAATCAACCAATGTGAGCAGAGGCACATTTTTACCCAGAATGCCATCTGTCTGTGTTTGTTACAAAACTTCAGAATTAGTGCATTATTACTTCTGCCAAGGAGGTTATGTTTTCGGTCGCGTTTGTTTGTTTGTCTGTCTGTTTGTCAGCAGGATAACAAAAAGTTTTGAACGGATTTTGATGAAATTTTGTGGAGTGGTTGGAAATGACAACAGGAACAAGTGATTAAATTTTAGTGGTGATCCGGATCACAATCCGGATCCCGATGCTAATGCGTTAGCATGTCTATGGCATTTTCAATGTTAAAAGTTAGCATTAAGCAGTTGCAGCTGTCATCACGTTCGGGTGCATTTGTTTTCAAATTGTAATAGTTCTTAAATTTATTTTTGTTTATATATTAATAATCTAATGATTATTATATACAATTTTAGAGAAAGAGACAAAGAGAAATAGATCACTGTGCCAAGGAGGGAATCTCTTTAGGGTCAGTGACCCTATGGCCTTGTTTAGAGAACTGTTTCATAAATGTTAAAAAATTCATATATTTGCAGTTTAGTTGAATAATAAATTGAATTTTGTCTCTTCTTTGTTTTTGTCTATAAGCACATGCAATATCAATATCAGTGCTCAGATGACAGTAGCTTCTGGGAAAGGTGCAAGTTGCAATAAACTGTGATGCCAAGTGCTGAGGATACATGCTATCCAGTCATAGCAGATTAAACTTTTTTTACTACTGAGGAAACATCATTGTTAGATTTTTTTAGGTTCAATGATTCCACGGCTTGTAGATGTTATGGCGTTAGTGACCCCATGGCCTTGGCGGAGGTTTGCACTCTCTGAGCGCTTCTACTTCAACATTAAAAGATATATGTTATATCTTAACTTTGCACAAATGACAGAATTGACATTAATAGAGTTATTCTATCAGTATTAATTTTATTTATACACCAAACCATAAGTCAGCACTGCTTTATTTTCCAAGACCTCGGCCTGACAGCAGCGCTGTGATTGGGTCGAGTTGAGCTTTGCGGCTCCTCTCAGTTGCGTCTGTACTGGAAGCCATGTAGTAAACTGAAGCTTCCAGCAGGAGGCAGAATTTATGGAGAGCTGCACATCCTGAATAGCAGACACAATCTTCTTTCGATTTTTAAAATTGGCAAAGAGCACATCTGCAGCTTCCATGACCGCTTTCACAATCTCACCATCCTTGAAAGATTTCTTTCTTTTTGCCAGAACATGGCTGACACCATAAGAAGCTGTGGTTGCAGCCTTACTTGTGGTATTTGGCCGGGTGAAAATGGCCTGTTGTGCTGCAAGCTGGGTTTGCAATTCCTGCATTTTTCGGGGGCGAAGAGGTGATTTAGAAGGGAAGCTTGCATCGTAGCTCTTGGGGATCGTCTTAAAATTCCCTTTCTTCGGTAATGCCACTTTTGCATTGCAGATAAGGCAGACTGATTTGACATTTGAATAAACAAAAACATAATCTTCCTCCCACTCTGGATAAAAATTAAAAATTTGGATTTTTTTGCCTCCGCCATTGTACGCTCGCCTTTTCTCCACTGTAACTCTTCATCACCTCTTGACTCTGCGCATGCGCAGATAGAAAGAACCGTGGGAGATTTTTTTTTTCCCCACTATCACGCAATTGACTCGAAAACAGCCCCCGATCGACCGGTTGATTGCGATCGACCGGTATAGTATTAGGAAGATATTGAAAATCCTTTAAAAGACACCAGAGAGCTGGTGGGTATATGCATTGAGTTTCTTCCCCATTATTTCATCAACCCCAGTGGATTTCCTTGGTTTTACTGACTCATGTACCCATCTCATTTGGTGTCCCTCCAAAGTGAGTGTGTGATTGGTGAAGGCTGGAGGGGCAGTGTAGCTGAGTCCGGCCTTCATACCTTGAAATGGGCAATGCTTCTCTACCTCGAGAGGCATTAATGTCAACAGTTATGGTGCTGCTGCCCTTATAATTTGTAATATGCTGTATTCCCTGCCACATCTGCTGTGGATTATTGTCTGTGAAGTGGTTCTCAATTTTTTTTCCTGTATACCTCATGCTGTTTTAATGCCTCTTCTCAGGTGTGCTTGAACTGTGCAGCACAGTGCCCTCTCTTCAGACTTGAAGGGGTGATGGGCTTCCTGATGCATGTGTGGAATTCATTTGTCATTACAGTTTTAAAATTTGGAAAACCCTGGAAGCATTTGTTTACAGTGACACTATCGATACAGCATGTGATGTAGAACAATATGATTTGCTTGTACCACTCTAAGCCCTGGTGTTGCAATACATGCCATTATATATGCGCAAAGCAGTCTTTTTCCTTCAGGAGAAGATTTTATTGTCTTTGTGATAGGTCTTGGGCTTCCTCTAAAGGAGAATGGAGGCTGGTATGAGAAGCAGGGAGAGGTAGTCTGATTGATCCAGATGTGGTAAAGGCACTGCTCTGTATGCATGTTTAATGAGAGAAAAGATGTAGTCAAATGTATTATTTCCTCTGGTGGCACAATTCAGGGGTTGGGTGAATTTGGTGAGTACTGTCTTTAGAGCCCCTTCACACATAGCACAAAGTACAAATCAGGATGAATCATGGCGGAACAGCTCGTATGAGTAAACCACGAAAACATCCAGCTGACAGGCAAGTGTGAACGATGCCGCTGCGACGGTTTCATGCACGTGGGAACACAGTGGGAGCAACTGCAGCATGTGTAACCACATCGCGCAGCTGATGTGAAAAAAATAAAATTAAAAATATACGTAAGTCACCCATGGGATTCGAACCTGCAGTTTCCAAAAGCTCTGATTGCTAGCCAGAAAGATTACCACTGTCAGGTTTTGGTTTGTGCTCTGTTTTATTGTACATTTTGTCTTATTTTTGGGTGTTGTCAGTTCTTAGTCTGTTGCTTTCTGCTTGGGTTCTTTCTGTCTTTCTCTTGGTGGGGGGCGTTTCCCTTTGTCTGACCACACTCCAGTTCCAGTCGCCTCCCCTCACACCTGTCCTTGATTTGCAGCTTATCACTTGGGTGTATTTAAGACTCTCTTTGTGCTCTGGTCCTTCGCCAGATCGATGTGCCTTGAGCCTTCTTTCCAGCCTTCTCTTGTATCATTGCCTTGCTTCATTTTGCGTCATTGTGTTTTTGACCACCTGCTTGTTTTTCTCGACCACGCCTCTAGCCTAATGATTGTTGTACTTCTGCTCTTGTCTGACTGCCTTACCGTGTACCGACCCCAGCTAGCCAACCCAGTAAAAGAGTTAAGCCTACAGATCTGTGAGTTTGTGTTCTGAATTTGTGTCCAGCCAGTTGTCAACACCGAGCCTGATAACCACTGAGCTACCATCGCTGTCCTGTAAAAGGTGCGGGAAAATGCTTAATATCAAGAAGGACATTAATGTATTTTAAAAACATACAACCACACACTATATAAAAACACTGCATTTTATTGAATCCCTCTTATCAAGCGGGCAATACAAGTATGATCCGTCTGTTCTGCTGCAGACCCATGGTCACAGACGTACAGTCTTGAAATGACATTAATGAGAAGCAGGGCGCTCTTATCATGTCCACATCTGCTGATAGCATGTCCTGCCCGACACACGTGTCTTGTGGATGGCACGGTGTAAGACAGACACCGCATCATGTGGAACAGAGCTCATGTGGGTGACATGACATTCAGCTCACCCGCTGTGTGTTATGATCTGATGGTCCGTTTCACCTGAGGTGGCCTGTTGATGTGCGCGCCGTGCGCTCGCTCTCTGCAGCCCATTGCAACAGCGACATATGTTTTTATGTATGTCTATGTGAGGACAGCAAGCAGAGACACTCATGTCACAGTGGACAGTTGTTAGTTCATGTCCGCCCAAACACTGTACGTGTTCCCCAGCTGGGATGTCCACAACCAGAGATCTCCACAGCTGCTGCTGTGGGTGGAAACACCCACTGTCAGTTCAGCACACAAGCCAACGTGTCAGTGTGTCTGTTTGCAAAGCCACACTCGTGGGGAAATTAGACAAACCTCACATCCAGCTTGAAAGTGATCGTCTGCAGACTTGTGCTAATAGTCCGAATGGTCACACATGTTCTAAGTGCCACGTGAGCAGTGTTAGACGTTCATGTGTGTCAGCTCGAATTTAGCCAACACCTGCCACGAGAGGGTTTTATGGGCTCTCACAGAGCACACTCTGTCTTTCAGCTGCTGGTGTGCGCAAATAGTTGTAGCAACCGGTGTACGAGGTGGTGGAGGCAGCTATGATTTTAAACGTATTGCATATGATTCCTGCTTCATGCACAATTCAGTCACATTCGTACTATGTGTGAAGGGGCCCTTAAGCATGGCTGAATAAAATCATCACTATTGATTTGTACTCCTTCAGGCTGCGCCTCTGCTGCTCGCCATTGGTCCCATATAAGTGAGTGAGGGTTATTCTAACATTAGCATCTGGTGGGATATAAACAGTCATGACAGTTGTTGGTATTGTCTCTCTTGGTAGATAAAAAAAAAGGTCTGCAGATCACTGACAGAGGCTCTAGAAGAGTAGAACAGTAACTATCAATAGCGTGGCTGTGTTTGCCCCGGCCTTGTTAACATGGCTGCAAAGTCCAACTCCTCTGCTCTTTCTGGAGTTATTGTTGCAGTCCAGCCAGTGGAATGAGCAATGTGCTAGTTGGATAGCAGCATCATGGAACAATGGGTGAAGCCAGATTCCCATTAGTAGCCTACTATAACACAACAGTTGGCTGGGCTAGTAGGCCTGCTTGATATTTTCTCTCCCTGCAGTATCTTTGCCACTTGTAGGGGTCAACAACAATCTATGGGTACCCTTGTGCTTTCGAGCTGTCCTCTGGTTCATCTGTTGGTTATCTGCTGAAAGTCATTAGTAATGGCTATAGTATATTGTAGCCTAGCATTTGTTGTAGTGCTGATGCCTATACACACAAAAGCCAAATGGTTATAAAGTATATTAAAAGTAGTTCACTGGCCTGCAATCACAGGAAACTAGTTTTAGTCCAGTACAGCATCAAAACTAGTTCATACGGGAACCACCTTGATGCTATTCAATTCAATATATTTAATTTATATAGCACCAAATCACAACATTGCTGCTTCAAGGCGCTTCACACAAGTAACGTCTAACCTTACCAATCCCCTGAGTAAGCACACAGCAAACAGTGGTAAGGAAAAACTCCCTGGAAAGGTAATGAGGAAGAAACCTCAAGCAGACCAGACTCAGAGGGGTGACCCAGTGTCCAAAGTATTCCAGAAAGGGCCAAGAGGGTGCAGGTTTTCTTTGCAGCCACTGACGTCAGCAGGTGATATCACTGATTAACATCAGTTTGAGCAGATGTGATGAGTCCATCAGTGTAATCACCTGCTGGTATCAGTGGCTGCAAAGAAAACCTGCACCCAATGGCCCTTCTGGAACACTTTGGACACCACTGGTAGACCATTGTAAATGCTTTTTTTTTTTTTACAAAATTTACAAGAATTTCCTTAGAAACAGAAGAAACAGAAAACAAACAACAAGGTGATCAGATTTCACCCATTCAGGCAACTAGGGGAATATTACAAACCATTTTTATCAAATAATTTGTGAAAATTAAAAAAAAAGTCATTTATTTTTTTCTATAAAAATGTACAAACATTTTTCATCTCTCTCTCTCTCTCTCTCTCTCTCTCTCTCTCTCACTATATATATATATATATATATATATATATATATATATATATATATATATATATATATATATATAGTATGTAAATGTTTGGGCACCCCTGATGATTTCCATGATTTTCCTTTTAAATCATTGGTTGTTTGGATCAGCAATTTCAGTTTAATATATTATATAGCAGACAAACACAGTGGTATTTGAGAAGTGAAATGAAGTTTATAGGCTTTACAGAAAGTGTGCATGCACTATCAACTGTGGGGCATTATATAAGTAGACAGGTGTGTGTCTTTCCAAATCATTTCCAGTCATCTGAATTTACCTCAGTTGGACTGCAATTAAGCTGAAGAAACATCTCAAGGATGATCAGTGGAAACAGGATGCACCTGAGATTAATTTGAGCTTCATGGCAAAGGCTGTGAATGCTTATGTACATGTGATTTCTTAATTTCTTTTATTTTTAATAAATTTGCAAAAATCTAAAAAAAAAAAAAAAAAAAGAACTTTTTTTCCACATTGTTATTATGGGGTATTGTGTGTACAATTTCGAAGAAAAAAAAATGAATTTCATAAATTTTTGAATAAAGCTGTACATAATAAAACGTGGGAAAAAAATGAAGCACTCTGAATACTTCCCAGATACACTGTTTGTTGATAATCAAAGCTGGTTGTAGCCTGCTGTGTTAAGGTCGACCGGTAGAAATAATAGGTGTGCATCATGGGTTCATAAATTCAAACTGGCAGTCTAAAAATATGATGGCGCTCTGCAGTTCGAAAAAGATGGGTGCCACACCAATTAACAAAGTTTCTCAATGATCAAACTAGAAACAAAGAGCAGGTTAAAATAGGTGTTTATGTTTCTATCAAGCTACAGTACGCTCAGTGTGATTTGACAGGTGGGGGAACCTTCAAACCCAGTGTCAACGTGCAGCAGGGTAAAATCACTCTCCTCAAAATTAGTAGTGCAAATAACTGTATTCGCTTTATTTTTGGCTCACTGGTATTATGACAGCATTGCTTCTGAACACTACAACACAATCTTGTTTTCATTGCATTGCAATATAAATTTAAATATTAAATAAGAACCCTAAAACTGATTCATATTTTATATACCAAAATCACGACAGATACACGATTATAGCAGAAAATTAATTACAGCATAGACTTTCTGCAGAATCAAACAGAATAAAAATCACAACGCTTGCTGTATTGTTAAACAAGACCTACCTCAGAATCAATCATCTAAATGAAAATCACAGTGCCTGCTGTACTGTAAAACAAGACCTACTGCAGAATCATTCATCAATCATTAAAATGAAAATCACAATGGCTGCTGTATTGTAAAACAAGACCTACTGCAGAATCACTCACACACACCCATCTTCAACTGCCTAGTCCAATTAAGGGTCGCGGGGGGCTGGAGCGTATCCCAGCAGTCATAGAGCACGAGGCGGGTTACACCCAGGACAGGATGCCAGTCTGTCGCAGGGCCACAAACAGACAAACAAACACATTCGCACCCACTCGCACACCTATGGACCAGAAATTGAAAGATTCCAATCCACCTAACCCACATGTCCTTGGATGTGGGAGGAAACCGGAGCACCCGGAGGAGACCCACGCAAACACAGGGAGAACATGCAAACTCCACACAGAAAGGCCACAGGTGGGAAATGAACCCATGACCTTCTCGCTGTGATGCAATGGTGCTAACCACTAATCCACCGTGCTGCCCTCAATCATCAGTCATCAGAATGAAAACCACAATATCTGTTGTATTGTAAAACAAGACCTAAAATAATACAGTATCAATCATCAGTAATTGCCCGCAGGTGATGTTAATGATGCTAATTAGCAGAAGCAGTGAGGTGTGGAGCTCCTCGTTTGATATTTTGTGAGTGGTTTATTACCTTTACCCTGCTGACATTTGTTTTATTATTTTGAGTTTTTATTATTTTATTATTTTGAGTTTCAAATACTTTTTGTGACTGTGTTTATTGATTGGGGTGGTGGGGTTTGAGGAAGGATTGTTTGCACGGGTACGGGCCGATGACCTGTATAGGCCCAGTATATGGTGCTCGTGCCGACTTTCCTTCCTTACTTTTGTTTTAAGTTAGTTTTTAATTGACTTGGGTGCTATAGTCTGAAGTATTGATGAGGAACGAGTGATAATAAGATCTACAGTTGGAAGCAGTGTTGTCGTCGAAGAGAAACACTGCTCATGGATGAGGAAGACATGTTTGAAAAGAGCTGCTAACTGGATCCGCAAAAATCAAGTTTTTCCTTATGAAAGACTGAGACACCAACAGCTAAGTACATCGACTTTTGATTTGCTAGGGCAGACAGAGCAGCTTTTATAGGTATTTTTAGGCCTAAGCGATTGTGCTTTTGAGACCAGAGTCGGCCCCGGTACGAAGACCTTCATTACTCTTTAATTTATTTCCCCCTGGGTTAGCTTTAGTCTAAGGGGACTTGGATGCACAAATGACTGTTCTAAATCAAACCACTGTTCTTTTATCACTGTTAGGCTTTTTATAGTAGTTTTAAAGTATTGCAAATAGCATTGTACTCTGACGATTTTTTTATCGCGCACAACCTACAGTTTCTAGCTTGTAAAGCTTCATTATGTCCAGAGTTTTTTAGTGCACATAAATGTCATAGATTGTAGCCAGGTTATCCATATAGAGTCTCAGATGATTTATTTATTTAGTATATACATAGTTCTTATAGCTCTTTACTTGGATACTCGGTTCCCAGCAGTTTTATATAGCATAGAATTGTAGGGTAGAGTTCTTTTTTAGACTCATATCCAAATTACAACTATTCACTGACCCAAGATGTGTTGACTTGCAGATTCATACAGCCTTGCCAATTACTTTTTTAGTCTTTTAGTCTACATAGTCACTAAATCTGGAAATCATGACAGGGAGAGGTAGCGGAACAAGAGGTGGTAGAGGAGGACAAGCAGAGGTGCTAGAAATGCTAGAAATACTAGAAGTCAAGACAAGTCAAGCTTCAATTTTTTTTTTTTCCTTGTTGAGCAAAATGACTGTCATTTGTGTTGGACCATGTAAACAAATTTTCAGTAATGGTAATAGGGACCAAATGTTGTGTTGTGAAAGATGTGAAAATTGGATCTGTAGAGACTGTGCAAACGTCTCTGAGGAAAGGTATATTTTCCTCGTAACTTGTGATGACTTCCCCTATTTCTGTAAAGACTGTAAGCTATTAGCCATTACTGCTGTATACACTGATGCAGACATAGAAGAGAAGTGCAAAACATACTGTAGCAGGATGGAAGAAAGAATAAATATAGTTGAGGATGCTCGCCCCATGAAGGCAGATAAGGCGATTGTTGACAACCTAGCTGCTAAGATTTTAGCACTGGAACAGAGCATAAAAGGTGTAATAACAGATATTTCTAAAGTAAACACTAACATACACATGGTGAGATCTGAGCCAGAAGAGAAGGCTAAAAAAGCAAAGAACATAGTTATTAGAAGCATCAAAGAGGTTTAACGTAAAGATGACACTGAAGTGGTGAAGACCATCCTCAGAGACATTGGCTACTCTGACTCAGTAACTGAAATAGAGGAAGTCAAGAGACTTGGGGCAAAGCAGGGAAACATAGTCAGACCGTAGGTGAATTAGGCAACATATGCCAGGAATCAAATACTACTGAACCCCAAACAGCTCAAACAGATAATACTGAACAAGTACAAACTCAGATCCAAAAGTCTCGCCCTAGACCTCTTAGAGTGGTCTTAAAATCAGAAGATGTTAGGAGGACCATCTTGAAAAATGCAACAAAGGTCCATAGAGCTCAAACAGATGTGTATTCCCAAACACATTTTCATCGTTCTAGATCAAACAAAGTTGTAAAGGGAGCAGAACAGCCAACCCAAATGGGAAATACATTACCAGGAGGGGCAAAGTAATAAAGACATAACCTCTACTCAGACAAACTACCAATCACTTAAACTTGACAAACCTAGTACCATCTTGTCGGAAGGGAAAAAAATTACGTCCATGAAAATATGTACTCTTAATGCCCAATTTAAGGATTTTCTGTATGAACACAACCCAGACATTGTTGTGGTAACTGAAACACACTTTGACGAAACTATTCTAGACTCTGGAGTTCACCCCACCAGGGTATACACCATTTAGGAAAGATAAATGTATTTTTTTATACTAAAGGCACCTATACTCAGTTAAACCATAGCGGAGTCCTTATTTTAGTAAAGAGCCTCTTCAATCCAACTCCCTATTCCTATGGAGATGTAGATGTAGAAATACTGTGGATTTCTATACACCCTTGCTCAAATATATCCTGAGTTATAGGTGGCTGCTATTGGACTGAGGAGGACGAAGCACAGATTATGACAAAGATAAATAATTATATAAAGACCATAAACACTGATGTATGCATTTTAATTGGAGATTTAAATTTGAGAAGAATAAACTGGGATAGCCAAGTTCTAGAGAACTCGGTAACTCTTTATAAATGTGATTAATGAGAACCTGTTGTACCAGGTTCTAAAAGAACCAACCAGAGGTGACAACATTCTAGACCTCGCCTTTGTGAATGACCTCTCCCTCATAACTGATTGCTCAGTGGGTGTACCTTTGTCGACTAGTGATTACAGATCAGTCTGGATGACCATGAAATGTCCAACTTCTAGAATTAACAAAACCAGAAGGAAAGTTCATCTATATTCAAAAGGAGATTATGAAGGGTTCTACGAAGCTTTACAAGAAGTAGACTGGTCTACATTGTTAAAGAAAGGAAACATTGAAGACAACTGGAAAATGTTCAAAAACGAATACTACAAATTGCTAGATATTTATATACCACATAAAATGATCAGACCAGGAGACTGACATAAACCTCCTTGGAGTAGGTATAAATCAGTAGAAAAAGCTAGGAAGCAAAAGAGAGAACAATGGGTCAAGGCAAGAAAATCACCTCTTTACTCAGATCAGATTCTTTTTGTGATCTAAATCTGGAGGTCAAAATAAATGAAGCCAAAGCCCATTTTAAAAACTGATAGAAAGGATCAAAGACAATCCTAAAACCTTTCTGGAATTATTTGAAACATTATACAATTACCAAAGCAACAGTGAATATCCTGGTCCATGAAGGTGTACAGGTCACTGAAGATTCTTTCAAAGTAACCATATTAAATAACTTTTTTCACATTGGTGCACATAAAAGAGCCCCCACTAGAAATAATAACAGAAAGAGAAAATATGGACAACTTTATTACAGATTTTATAGTTACACCAGAGGAAGTCAGACACAAACTTAGAAAACTAAAGGCCAACAAGGCAAATGGCCCAGATGGTATGAGTATTATTATACTCAGACAGTGCCCAAATTTTGATGTGCCTCTGGCCATAATGTTTAACAACTCACTCCAGACTTCACAGTTGCCACAAGACTGGAGAGACACAAATGTCATCTCCCTGACCAGATAACAGAAGTGGAGAGGAAGTATCCAGGCTCCCTGCTCAACATTCTGGTGGATTTTAACAGAACAAATCTCAGCCAAGAAATCCATAAATACAGACAACAAATTATGTGTCCCATCAGGGACACAAACATTCTTGACCACTTGTACACCACAAAAAAAAAGGATGCCTATTGCTCATTCCCTGTGGAGCTTTGGAACTCTCTGATCACAGTCTGATCCACTTCATTCCTACCTGCAGGCAGAAATTAAAATTTGCAAAGTTTATAGGGAGGACGGTAAAGAAGTGGTTGGATGAGTCAAGGCAGGAGCTACAGGCCTGTTTTGACTGCACAGCATCTTTGAAGCTGCATCAACAGATATTCATGGATTTTGTGACAGTGCTGTATGTGCAGACCCAAACTTTCTGCACATACAGCAACAACAAACCTTTGTTTACTAGGCAACTGAAGCAGATCCGCCGGAACAAAGAAGGAGGTCTACAGAAGTGGCGACGGACTCCTGTATAAGAAGGCCAGAAACATGCTGATAGAGGAGATCAGTGAAGCAAAGAGGAGCTACTTTGATAGGCTGAAAAACAATTCTTGGCCAAATATCCTACAACAGTGTGGAGAGGTATTTGGCATTCCATCAACTACAGTATAGGAGACCCTATGGAGAATCCCCAACTAGCTGACGAGCTGAACCTGTTTTACTCTGGGTTTGAAAGAGACCCTCTCACACCCCTCACCCACCCCAACATCAATGGACGACTTGCCCCCCTGGACACCTCTTTCTCCCTTCCCTCTGCAACCCCACCTGCACTAATGATCTGCAAAGAGGAAGTATGCCAGCAGTTTCGCAGACAAAAGATCAAGAAGGCTATAGGACCTGATGGTGTTTCTCCCTCATGTGTGAGAGCCTGCACTGATCAGCTGGCCCCTATCTTCACCCCGATTTTCAACAGATCTCTGGAACTGTGCAAGACCCCCTCCTGCTTCAAATGCTCCACTATTATCCCAGTCCCAAAGAAACCATCCGCATCTGTAATCATTAAGTATTTTGAACGACTGGTGTTGAGCCACCTGAAGGACATCACAGGACCCTTGCTGTATGCCCTGCATTTTGCCTACAAGGCAAACAGGTCATTTGAGAATGCAGTCAACATCAGACTACATTACATCCTTTAGCACCTGGACTCTGCAGGGACTTACAGTACATGAGGATACTGTTTGTAGACTTCAGCTCGGCATTCAACACCATCATCCCCAATATTCTCCACCAACAACTCTCCAACCTCTCTGTGCCAGCTCCCACCTGTCAGTGGATCTCCAACTTCCTGACTGGCAGGACAAAGCAGGCCAGGGTGCATCACATCCAGCACAACCCTAAGGGGTGTGTGCTCTCCCCACTGCTCTTCTTCCTCTACACAAATGACTGCACCTCAGGGAACCCTTCTGTTAAACTCCTGAGGATTGCGGATAAGACCACCATCATTGGTCTCATCCAGGATGGTGACAAGGCCACATAATGACAAGAGGTGGAACAATTGGTCCTCTGGTTTGGTTAGAACAGCCTGGAGTTGAATCTGTTCAACCCCCATCACTCCACTCCCCCTCCATCCTCAACAACATTGTCTAATGTGGACACTTTCCGGTTCCTGTGATTTGCGGGAATCTGAAGTGGACCTCCCACATAGACGCCATCTGCCTCCAAACATGACAGGCACAGAATTCAACGAACTGTCAGGTCTGCAGAAAAAAAAATCATCGGAGCCAGCCAGCACTCTATCCAGGACTTACACCAGTCCAGGACCAGGAAATGAGCTCATAACATCTCTGCAGACCCCACATACCCTGGACACACACTGTTTATATTCCTCCCCTCTGGTCTACATTACAGTACTATGTTCATCAAAACAATGAGATATAGGAACAGTTTTGTTCCACAGGCCATTACACTGATGAACAGTTTAACCTGCCAAAAAACTCACTATTTCATATACCTCATAAACAGTACAACTTTAATCTGTTTGCCTGTTTCTCCTTTGCACACATTTTAATTGCACATTTTACTTGCACATTTTTTATTGTGTATTATTTAGTGTTTAGTGTATTTTTATACATACTTTTCTAGAGAGACTGCAGTTCAAACCGGAGTCAAATTCCTTGTATTCTTTGAAGATACTTGGTGAATAAATGCTGTTCTGATTCTTCTGATTCTGATCATCAGAATGAAAATTACAGTGTATGGTGTATTGTAAAACAAGACCTACTGCAGAATAAATCATCAGAATCAAAATCACAGTGTATGCCAGGCCTATATGTGGCACTGTATCACCTCAAAAAAAAAAAAAAAAACCTTGTTTGGGAAGACGACATCTGGAAATACTTCAATTCCTTATCATGGACATTACTTGTGGATAAATGTTGCCCTTCTGTGTTTGTCAACTCCGTGTCAGTTTCTCAGCCTGAGCCAGAGAATGACACCTTTTTTTCCCACCAAAAAGAACAAAAAATAACTTATTTTAAAAGCTGAAAGTCCTTTCTCCAATTATTTTATTTGCATCAAAGCATTCCATTTAGTCATGATCACTATTCAGCACATCCATCCTTCATCTCTTCAGCATTCTGCTTGTGACAAAAATCCATTAATACAAAAAAAAGTATGTTAAATTACATTATTTACAACAACATGTCATTCACTATGAGCGGCTGAGGTTAGAGAGGCAGGGCTATGGCATCATTGTTTCAGAAAAGTCCTATACAGGCTGTACACGTAAAAGCACAAATCCGGCGTTTAAATCATTCTGGGACCTGTTTTCCAAACGTAGTGTTTTTGGACTCTAAAAATGTCGATTCCGTGTAGACGGGGCATCAAATACTAAGTTAGTCACAGATCCCAAATGCTGTCCAGTGACATTAGTAAGTGGACAGGACGGTGAGAACAGAGTTGACAGATTTTATTTTATTTAACCAGGTTAGTCCCATTGCGATTGAGACTTGTTTTGCAAGGGAGCCAATTATAAAGTTTCCAATTCACCTAACCTGCATGTCTTTTTAAATGTGGGAGGAAACCGGATCAACCGGAGGAAATCCACACAAATATGCAAATTCCACACAGAAAGTCCACAGGTGGGAAATGAACACATGACCTTCTTGCTGTGAGGAAACCACTAAGCCACCATTCTGCCAATGTTTGTGCAGGTGAGGCCAGAGCATGATAATGTGCAGTGATTTCTTGAACACCTTGATGCTGCTGAGGGAGAGTCAGGCAGTGCACCAAAAAGGAACGGTCAACAATTATGGGATTGTTAGTTTGAATCAAATTATTCCTTTAGTTCTCTTAGGTTGTGGAATGCAGTGCCGGACAGTTCTGGCCCACTCCCTGGCAGGACCTAATTCTGAATGGGATGATAAGATTGAGTCAGTAGTGGGACTGTTTTGAGTCGGTGCTGTTTTGTGATTTGTTGACCTCCTTCAAAAACAAATTCCCAGGACTTTCAGCTACCCTTTGGGGAAATAAGACATACTTGACACTGATGATGTCTCTATAGGGTGGCCATAAAGGCACACAACTCTCATTTACCCAACAAGCCTAGTACATTCATAACACATGTTGTGGAACTGACAGCTCAGGATAAATTGTGTCAAGTTTGCTCAACTCCGAGATCAGGATTTATGCCAGGCTAGTTTAATCACTCTTTGTTGAATCCCACCCAGGAGAGCAAAGAACTTCTGCTCATACGCTCACCACTATCTATTATTTGACATGTTGAATTGTTTCAAGACATGCTTTTCGTGGAAAAAAAAATTCCATTTCTGGTTTCCTTGTTGTAGTTCAGTTTGGTTTTCTTTAATAGCTTATATGTCATATATGAAGTGACTTTAAAGCACAAGTTTCATTTCTTCATAACGTGACACAGTCAATCCCACTGCATCCGCAGGCTTTCATTCATGCACACAGTCATTCAAATAGCACTGACCTATGACCTATTGGGCCCATGGCCATCTGTGGTCCTTTATCCCCCCCCAACACACACACACACACAGACACACATTTTATTTGCGTGAGGGAAAATACCAGGGGGCACCACAGCGGCTTAGTGGTTAGCACTGCTGCCTCACAGCAAGAAGGTCATGGGATTGATTCCCACCTGTGGCCTTTGTGTGTGGAGTTTGCATGTTCTCCACGTGTATGTGTGGGTTACCTCCAGGTGCTCCGACGTCCTCCCCATCCAAAGACATGCAGGTTAGATGAACTGCAAACTTTTAATTGTTTGTAGGTGTGTGTGTGTGTGTGTGTGTTTGTTTGTCTGGCTACATGTTGCCTTGCAACAGACTGGCATCCTGTCCAGGGTGTAACCGACCTCACACCCTAAGACTGCTGGGATAAGGTCCAGCCCCCCCCCCCATCACCCTTAATTTGAGTATGCAGGTAGAACATGGATGGATGGATGGAAAACCCCAGCTGCTCTTTTGGCTGTGGCAGAACTCACCAGGAGGAGCATTTTAAAAACTGCTAATCTATTGCTGTGCACAGCCAGCCTCATCACTGTTTAATTGGCTGGCCACAATTTGTACTCTCCACACCAAATGAATGACATTATTCATGCTTCACAGACAGGGAGCAGAATATTATACTTTTCATAAAGATTTGGAAATTCACAGGATTAAATGCAAATGAATTCTAATGTATCAGATGCCAAAGAAATCATTCCCCCTTGGTTTTGTTGTCCTCCTTCTTTTTTTTTTTTTTTTTTTTGCAATTGTTCACACTGTCAGCTCATGAAAAAGCACTGTCAAGTGCGCAGAGAACTCCTCCTTCGACTGGCAGTGCTAACTGCCTTGATTGTATGTCCAAATACTTCTGGATGGCCAAATTTTTCCATGTTGATCAACACTGATATTTACCACAAAATATCATTTTAAAATACTCCTAGTTTGATGGGTAACCTGATAATGACTAAAACCTGAAGAACAAGGGGGTTCATTCATAAAACATACATTTTATTTTGGAAGCTTATTCATTCATTCAGGGCAGCACAGTGGTTAGTGGTTTGCATTGATGCCTCACAGTAAAAAGGTCATGGGATTGATTCCCACCTGTGGTCTTTCTGTGTGGAGTTTCCATGTTCTCTCTGTGTTTGCGTGGCTTCCCCCATTTCCAAAGACACAGGTTTGGTGAACTGGAATCTTTAAATTGTCCATAGGTGTGTGTGTGCTGGTGTCAATGCGTTTGCTTGTCTGTTGGTGGCCCTGTGACAGACTAGTGTCCTGTTCTGTGTGTACCCCGCCTCACACCCTATGACTGCTGGAATAGGCTCCAGCCCCTATCCCCCCGTAGCCCTGAATTGGAGTAAGTGGGTATAGAAAATGGATGGATGGATGGATGAATGGATTGATGGATAGATGGGGGCTGGAGCCTATCCCAGCAGTCGCAGGGAGCAGAGAAGCAGGGTACACCCTGGACAGGAAGCCAATCTTTCGCAGTGACACATATAGACAGACCTATGGTCAATTTAAAGGTTCCAGTATACCTAAAGTGCATGTCGTTGGAAGTGGGAGGAAGCAGGAGCCCCCGGAGGGAACCCACGTGAACATGGGGAGAACATGCAAACTACACACAGAAGGGTTTAGGTGGGGAGTGATCCAACTACCTTCTTCCTGTGAGGCAACACTAAGTCATTATTCTGCCCATTTTGGAAATTATTATTATTATTATTATTATTATTGTAGTTGTTGCTGTTGCAGCAGTGGATGTCTCCGATTTTTATTGTTAAAGCTGCTTGTGCCTTTGGCATGGAACAGTTTTGCCAATCTCACACAACAATCCTTGTCTTCATTTCAGTCATGCTGTGTCTTGGCAACTGTAACACTTTGTTTTATAGTCTTTTGTAGCAACACTTTCCTCAAGTTTACAGAATGAAATGAGTTCACATTAACAGTCATGTGTTGTCTTCAGCATTTTCTTTGCCACCAGTAGCTGAAACACTAGGCAATGGTTGTGTATTTTGTATGAAGAAGCTACAAATTTAAGATGTTATTACATTTATTTCTACTGTGAAATCGGTACAAGCGTCCAAAGTTTGTCATCATTAACTCAAACTGTAATGCAAAACATTATCTTGATGGTTTTGTCACCAAGAGAAATACTGACAGAGAGAGACAAAGAGACATACAGATTGATAGCATTTGTCATCCTACCTTGTTAACCAAAGTCTAGTGACTGGCAGTATTTGTTTCACCTCTCTAAAATGTTCTGGATGATTTCTCAAGAACAATTGTCATTCACAATCATATTTAAAAAAAATCAATGCGATTTGCTTGGGGAACAAAATAAGTACAAAAACACGAAGTTGAATACATAAATCCAGTGAAATTCCCGGAAATTCAGGATTTTACTTAGGTGGTGAATGTTTCTGGGTTACGCAGTTGTCCTTATGGAGCGCTTGTTTTGGTCAAAGGGTTCTGCCGGGTGACGCCGTGCATCGACAACTCCAATCATGGTGCCATTTTGAAGCCAAGAGCAGTAGGAAATCGAGCGTACCTATCGTAACTCAGTCATGGCGTCAACTGGTGTACAATAATGAGAAACACGCTTGTTTTTTCTCATCTTTTTTTTTTTTTTTTTTTTTTTTACAAAAAAACATGACAAAAATGTACTTTGATGGATTCTTTCTTCAAACGATCTTACTTTATGGAAAATACAACAGCATATTCTTTTTCCGTGGATTGTTACTGACAAAATGAGCCCAGTCATGCCCAGATTTGGACTGATATGGACCTTCAGAACACCGGACAAGGTAAGAATTTCTAAATTATGAATCGTAAATTCACCACAAATTATTGGTTATTGGCTTGTGTGTGGATAGTTGACTTTGTTTGGATTATGTGGTCACTTTCGTTGAGGTGTCCTGATTCCAAAGAGGTATAACAAGTTGGAATTGTTTTCATATTTACTGTGCAGTTTCGGACTTAAAAATAATTTACGCAAAACCGCCCGCCGCCGGGTGGTGGAGATTATCTTAATGGTTCTTCTGTACACAGACTTTCTGAAGTTTTGGGGTGGAACAAAAAAATCAGAAACATAATGGCAGATTTCACAATTCTGAAAAGAGTGGACAGCCTTGTCTTGTGATGACAGCCTAAAGAACATGTTTAAATGGTAGTGGTTTGAGGAAAAAGACAAGAATGGCTATTTTTTTTTTCTTTCTACATCAGGAAAACAAACCAGGCAGGTAAGAAGATATTTTCATTTGATTATCATTGCATTATGCATAAGACAAAAAATGTTTGCATTAATGTACTTTTTATAATATTTGTTAACGTAGCTCCATAGTAAGTCAGGATCCATAGACATTATATACGTAGACACCTCATGACTTGCTGTAACGTAATCCAGCGTCACCTCCATATTGGACTGGTCTCTTCTCTTTTCTGGCTAGCACCAGAGTCAATCGGAGTCAATGGATAGTGAGCATATATGTCAGTATTTTGTGCTGCTTACGGTTGCAATAACCGGTGCTGTTTACCACTGTGATGTAACACAGTGGTAAACATACCACTGTCCCAGTTTTTTTGAAATGTGTTGCAGGCATCCATTTCAAAATGAGCAAATATTTGCACAAAAACAAGTTTATCAGTTTGAACATTTAATATCTTTTCTTTGTGGTGTATTCAGTTGAATATAGGTTGAAGAGGATTTACAAGTCATTGTATTTACATTTTACACAATGTCCCAATTTCATTGGAATTGGGGTTGTATATGTAATACAGAACAATGAAGTTTGTCTAATGTAAGAACAACTGAATTGATAGTTGACAAGGCATGTTTGTGATGCTAAATGGTTCATTATCAATCTGTATCTTAAACAGCCAAATAGTACATTTACTTAACCTTTTTAGCAGGGGTGGTGGCCAAGTTGTTAATACACTTGGTTTCAGTTCAGAAGGCTCCGGGTTCAAATCCCACCCCTGCCACATTTCTCCATATAATGTGGAGTTGTGTCAGTAAGGGCATCTGGCATAAAACCTGTGCCAATTCAACATGCAGATCCACCTTGGATTTGCTCTGGCGACCCCGAGTGTCCCCGAAGGGACTTACTTTACTTAACTTGATTTTTTTATGGCATCTTTTGCAGGACTCCTATACAGCAGATACCACACCACTAGTTTTCAACTTTTGATTTTTCCAGCATTGTATTCAATCTTCTGCCGGCCTTGACAGTACTGTACTATGCTTCAGGGCCAAAGAACTTGAAAGTAAGCTCTATGCAGGTTATTTCTGTGCATGGATTTTGATGGACAGAATTTCTAGGCGCAGCCAGGGTGTAGAGGGGGTCTGGTTTGGGAACCACAGAATCTCATCTCTGCTGTTTGCGGACAATGTGGTTCTGTTGGCTTCGTCAAATCAGGACCTTCACCGTGCACTGGGGCGGTTTGCAGCTGAGTGTGAAGCGTCCGGGATGAAAATAAGCACCTCCAAATCCGAGGCCATGGTTCTTGACCGGAAAAAGGTGCTTTGCCCTCTTCAGGTCGGTGGAGTGTCTTTGCCTCAAGTGGAGGAGTTTAAGTATCTCGGGGTCTTGTTCACAAATGAGGGACGGATGGAGCGTGAGATCAGTAAACGATCGGTGCAGCATCTGCAGTGATGCGGTCGCTATATCGGACCGTCGTGGTGAAGAGAGAGCTGAGTAGGGGGGCAGAGCTCTCGATTTACCGATCGATCTATGTTCCGATCCTCACCTATGGTCATTAGATTTGGCTCATGACCGAAAGAACGAGATCGCGAGTACAAGCGGCCGAGATGAGTTTCCTCCGCAGGGTGGCTGGGTGCTCTCTTAGAGATAGGGAGAGGAGCTCAGTCACTCAGGAGGAGCTCGGAGTCGAGCCACTGCTCCTCCACGTTAAAAGGAGTCAGTTGAGGTGGCTCGGGCATCTTTTCCGGATGCCCCCTGGACGCCTCGCTGGAGAGGTGTTCCGGGCACGTCCCACTGGGAGGAGGCCCCGGGGAAGACCCAGGACACGCTGGAGGGACTACATCTCTCGGCTGGCTTGGGAACACCTTGGTGTTCCCCCGGAGGAGCTGGGGGAGGTGAGTGTGGATCAGGAGGTCGGGGCAGCTTTGCTTGAGCTGCTGCCCCCGCGACCTGACTCTGGATAAAGCGGAAGAAAATGGATGGATGGATGGATGGATTTTGTTGACAGTTAAGTATGTTCTGCATTTTGGTTTATTTAGAACTGGAATGTACAGCTAACTCTTTTTTCTAGTTATGTACTTCAATTTTTTTTAGTTGAATTATCATTGTTATGTGTACTAACATTTTGCCAGTCTTTCCTATTATAGTTACTGTGAGTGATCCCAGCATGGCATGAAGAAAATGTATTATGTTTTTGTGATTACAGTTGCATGATATTTACAGTTGCATGATTTTATAAGATTGGGCAGTAAGGCACCAATTTGGTAATATTATTTTTTAAACTTGGATTCCAGGGTGACTTACAAAGAGGTTGTGGTTTCAATTCTAAGTCGCTAAGTTGCATGGGGAAATTCAGAAAATCCAGGAAAATTTTCTTCTAAAAGGTTTGCAGACCTGCATATATAAATATTGACTTTACTTGTGGTTGAAATTTTGCTGATATTTCAGAGGCAGTAGTTTCCATATTCAAACGTCTCTTTCAGGGCTACCTTCTGAAGGAAAAGAAAGAAAGAACAGGATAGTTGAAAGACTATTTTTCAATAGTCAGACAATGTCAATATCTGTGAACTTCTTTCAAGAGATATTACCAATGTTTGTCATTCATCCTCATGTTTGAAAAGAATGAGTCAATGGATCATAAGCTCCATGATGAGTTGCTTGAGCTGACAAAGGCTTTCCTTCCATGCTTCATCAAATATCAGTATTACGATTATTATTATATTTTATTATTACTTCTGTTGTGTCATTTGATTTTTAAATGTAACACAATGGAAAATGTTATCACTTTCCTATACATGTTTTTGATGTATTTAAAGTTGTTTTATGTACTTACATTGAACTTACTTAATATAATCATGCACACACACACACACACACATATACATTTAATATACAGATAATTTACCGCTCCCTGCTGGAATGGCATGTTAGTCCAGAATGTAATTAGCAAAGTTATCTCATATTCATAGATACTTCAAAAATATTTGTACTATCAATGTTGCATTTTGGCACCGTTCATCCTTGACCTAAAATACATAAGCATACCAAATGGAAAATGTCAGCTGTCCTCAGTCGCATGCATGTAGAGTTTATTTTTTTTCATCCTGCATTGTGCTCGTAGCAGGTGCTTTAAATTTTACACACGCAAAAAACAGAAATGGCGGCAGAAGACATCAAAAGCAATACTCTTCTCATTCATGGTAATGACAACATGACACTTAACTAAACTGACCAAACTAACTGAGCTACAAAAACACAATAAATCAATAACACTAACAATACTGTTAAAGTAACATGAACCACAATGGCAACATTTAAAACACCAAACTCCCATGGTGCATTGCAGCACAATGTCCATTGTTTACTGGTTAGCTAAAATTGCAAATTTCTCCAAAGATATTGTGTGTGTGTGTGTATATATATATATATATATATATATATATATATATATATATATATGTGTGTGTGTGTGTGTGTGTGTGTGTGTATAAACACACACACACACACACACACACACACACACACACACACACACACACACACACACACACACACACACACACACATGCTGCCAGTGCTAATAAGACATGAAACAAACACAGCTGTGCTTGGAATTATCACGATCACGATCCCAAAAGGGAAATTCATCTTGGACTCATATGTTGCATACAATGTACGATGAAAAAAAAACACACCAAATACACACAGCATAAATATAAATATAACACAACAAACAACAGTATAACAAACCAACACCCCCCCCCCCCCCCCCCCCCCGCTGCATATTGCATGCATCCCATAACCTTGGAGCCATCACACAGTTCTTGCTGCCTTAGCCAATCCCATTTAGAAGTTTGCTAGATATAGGGAGAAATTACTTTTTTAAGTGGTTCAACTTGCATTGAGCAACTCTATATTGCCTACCAGAAAGCAAATGTTCATATTCTGTAGAAAGGATATGTGATGAGTCAGTCAATATCTTTTGAGCTTGCCTGAGAACAGCCTGATCATATAAAGACTGCAGGCCCTGGTACTCCTTCCTTCCCATTACCTTCATAGTGGTGTGGATCAGACAGCCGAGTTTGTTTTTTAATTGCACAGTGAGGTTACCATACTACACTGATATTGCAAACCTTATCAAGCTGTCCATGGCAGCCATGGTAGAATATAAATGTGAATTCTGAGGTACTTGTATGAGCAAACCTGGCTTATATGTGTGTTGTGTATAACCACTGGACTGTGGTCCCCTGCAAACCTAGGGTCCAAGACCATCTCCTTAGTCTTAGAAACATTTTAGATGAGATAGTTGGTGTCACACCACTGAACAAAGTTCTTTATTTCTGAGTGATAAGCTGATATTCAGGTGTCTTTGTCCAATAGGCTAAAGATGGCCAAATCATCCGAAAATTTAAAAACATAATTTCCTGGATTAATATGTGAGCATTCATTTGTGTAAAGTGTGAAGAGAACTGGTGAGCTAACACAGCCCTGTGGAGCAGCTGTGCTGATGGTTCTCACCTCCGAGAGTGTTATTGACTCTTACACACTATGACTGGTTAAAAAGAAAAATACCATTTGATTAAAAAGGGATTCACATTCAACTGCTTCAGTTTCTCAATAAGCAGATGAGGCTGGAGTGTGTTAAAAGCTGAACTAAAATCAACAAATAAAATGCGTGTATATGCTTGGAAGTCCTCTAAGTGTTTGATGATGAGGTGGGTAATGCTGGCGATGGCATCATCAGTAGCCCTCCTGTGTTTATAGGCAAAGTGATATGGGTCAAGTGCCAAATTGACCCCTAACTTCAGCACAGCCACCGATGGAGGGATTGGAGTTAACTGTGGATTAAGTAATAGGTGAACTGCAGACACCCCCTTTGCCCCACCACAGAAGTAAAACAAATAATTTATTTTAAGTTGGTTTGTTTTAGCCATCTTGAATAACTGGTTTGAGGGCAGTTTCTAGTTTTGGGAACATCCTGATTGTTTTTTAGTCTTCTAAGGAACCTTATAATTTGTTTTTGTTCTGGATGAAGGGGGTGCAAAATGTGTGGTCCATATTATACAATTTGCATATTATACAATTTTTAAACAAACTAATGTAGGTCACCATGTGTCTTTGAAACAGGTATTAATGTATGCACTCATAAATACCCCATAGGTACTAACAGAAATGTTGCTGGTTTCTAATAATTGGAATGGAAAGGAGCTAATCTTTAACCACACCTCCTCTCCAAAATGGAGGTGTGTCAGAAGTGAGCAACACAAGGTGTGCAGGTGTCATAGAGACCTCTTACTGGAATACTGGATATGACTCAAATAACAGGCAGGGTGTATTAACTGTATTAAGATATTTTTGATTGCAAAATGTTACTTGTGGGGGAAATACAAAATGCATAGGTCTTGAGCTGTGGGATTTGAAGATGTCTACCTTTTGCACAGTGTGATTCCTTTAAGCATTCATATGCACTCACATGAAACCAGCTCTGAACCTACTGGCTGTAAACTCTGTGGAAACCCTAAGATTTGATTTGCCATTGAACCCTATAATTTCAGATAATTAAAGGGATCATATTGTGCAAAATTTGTACTTACCTTTTACAGTTACTCAGTTTTCAGGTTGAGCATCCACAGTCTTTGCATGTAGGAACTACTACACCATAGGAAAATTTAGGTCTTACATTCATCGTTCTTTGGCATATGCGCATGGAAGACTATCATCAATATTGCATGCTTTCTGCATCGTGCCCACTGAGCCCAAAGAAAAGTGACTTAAACCATAACACTGCATTTTTCCCATTTCACCTGATCACAATAAACAGCTTTTCAACAATCAAATATAAGTCATTGGTTTTCCTGAAACAGACATTAACTTTTATAGCCATACCAGCACTGAGATGATGCACCATAAAAACAGCCATTTTCAGGTCTCAACAAAATTGCATGTTCCTGTGCTTATGGCTTTAAAAGGAAAAGAGCTGCTGCTGGCCACGTCGCAAGGGAAGGATGAGCAGGAGTGTTATAAATCCCAACCAATCCATCTCTTATTCATACTGTAAATAATAGAGATGTCCCAATCCAATCACGTGATCGGAAATCGGGCCCGATCACGTGGTTTCAGACTTGATCAAAATCAGACGTTGCATCCCAATCAGGAATCCGATATAGATTTTATCCTCATTATTTTGATCAGCACTATTTCAAGCTCATTATTGCAGATTAATGGGCCTTTCACATGTTGGAAGCGTCAGAGGCATCAAGAATCGGTCTAAAAAGCATTATTTTCAATGAGATGCATTGCTTTTTAGAGGTGCCTTGCGTCAAAAGCCAAGCTAAAGCGACGCTTCTGACGGGAGCGCGCATTGCTGCTTGTCGGCAGGCTGACGTGGTCAAAGTTCAACCCAATCTTTTATTTTTATTTACAAAAGAAAAAACATAAGTTCAACCCACACCAACTTTTCGACGCTCTGAGCTGTGACGTAGCTTCGCGCTGTCTAATAGGAACGATGCGTCGGGCAAAAACACGTAAGACTAGTGGCAGAAACCATTGATCTGTACAAAACAGAAACGTGTCACAGGACTGCTCATTTATAGAGCAGTTTTCTGAAGAAAAATCCTTGGAAATGTTTTGTTGTTGTTTGTTACCTCAAAATTTCTGATTACAGTTTAAAAAAAGTTTAGAACACTTGTAATTAAAATAGCTAAATAAATCAATAAATGGTTCTTTAGAAACCATTCATCTGTAAATTAAAACCACCTGTTATTTCAGATTAGATAATTTCTTGTTTAAATCAAATCAATTTTATTTATATAGAGCCAAATCACAACAAACAGTTGCCCCAAGGTGCTTTATATTGTAAGGGAAAAGCCATACAATAATTACGGAAAAACCCCAACGGTCAAAACGACCCCCTGTGAGCAAGCACTTGGCGACAGTGGGAAGGAAAAACTCCCTTTTAACAGGAAGAAACCTCCAGCAGAACCAGGCTCAGGGAGGGGCAGTCTTCTGCTGGGACTGGTTGGGGCTTAACATCAGGAACCTCAGACATTTATTTTTAGACAAATAAAATAACATGGAAATTAGTACATTTTTTAAAGTCTGGTAGATTATTACTTGATTGTTCAAGCTACCTCAAGGAGAAGTGCACTGTTTAAGTGATAAATAATAAAATAAGGTGATTAAAATGAAAATATTATATATTTAGCATTTGTTCATTGTTCATTCAGTTTTTTAAAGTATCAGATTGGGACTTGGTATCAGCAGATACTCAAAATCAGATGACTCGGAATTGGATCAGGGCCAGAAAACCTGATCGGGACATCCCTAGTAAATAATGTGAATGCGCTGCACAGAGCACACAGGATTTCAGATATGGACTTCTGACACATGGATCACATTTATTGAATTATGTTATAAATTTTGTTAAGAACAGGAGAGTTTCTTCATGCGCATTCAGAACTATGGTACATTAAAGGCTGTGCTTACACACAATGCTGGTGTTTCAGTATAAACTTGCACAAAAGGCATCAGTTCAAGGCAGGTCTGGAAGTATTTGCTGGTGCTCCTCCACCTTCAGTAGAAAACCTCTCACTTCCTTTTGCACCCTCTCAACCCTCCAGCTGCAGAAAGCATTTTGAGCCATCTGAAAAGGTAATTATTTGACTTGTTTACATGTCAAGGCTTGATAAAACAGTTGCGTGTTTTTTCCTTCTTGTCTGCAGCTGTTATAGTATTTATTCCTGTGTTTATAACAGATTTACCTTCTTGTTATAATCGTTCAGACGAGCTGCGCTCTGATGCGATCCGCTGACATCACCACTCGCCCTGTTCACTGCTTGTTTACTCCAGTCAACTGGTCCAAGTCCAGCAAATGCTCCAGAGGCTGTATTATTGGTGTGAATAGTGATGCTGACGGCCCGAGTGTGCTTTATTTATGACCACAATGCAGATGCCGTGCACGCACAACACGTGCGCGATGCATTCATAATACACCCGTTATACTGTCGTGATAATCGCAATGCGTCGGATCCATTTCCTCAATACATGCGTTATACAACCGTGATTGTTCATCATATATTCGCTATATATTACTGGGACATTTGTCATTTTTGGCCATTTTTGTTGCGGACGACAACGAATGCCCGTAATTTGTGTAGTTGATTCATGTGCAATTAATTCTCTCCCCAGTGGCACCGGGTCCTAAGGTTAGGCTGCTATTTAAGCCTGTACCTGGCTCGCCCCTAGAGGCGGCATCTTGCCCTGCCGTGTGGATCAGTGGAGCTATGTGATTGGTTGCGAAAGAGTGGTGCGTTTGACATTGTAAGCGGGTGACCGTGATCACATTGTTATATTCAAGCGGTATGTGTTATATCAAAACTTTGACGAATGCGTTCATGGCACCGATGGGTTTGACATACGAAGACCTTGGTTTTATCAATTTAGACTGTACGCACATGAGGAGATTTTTGGACATGCATCAAGGCCGCACGCAAAGCAATCAGGTCAAATCCATTTGTAACATTAAGTGGTCTGAGGACAGACGTCATGCAACATTCCATCCAACAAACTCCAACTTATTATGTTATATACAGTATATTTATTATAATATAACCATCTTATATTATGGAACTCCTGTAACTGTTAATAGGCACTCTGTATAGCACTGATGTCAGCACATTAAAGAAACTACCAACAATCTGCAATATAATAAAAACCTTCCCATGTGATGCTTTAAAGGCTGTGATATGCACAGTTACATTATGTGTCATTACTAAAGCAATGATTGCATTGTGTGAACAGGGGAAATCCAGTAATTACAAGTGATTCCCAAAAGTCATGTGCTTTATTTTCAGTGTTGGTGCATTATCATCTTATTGTCTTGCTGTGCAAGATTTGGACAGACATTTGTCTCCAAGAAGCAGCAGCAGCAGCAGCATTGAAGTCACAGTGTTTTCTCTTGGTGCTGACCCACAGGCACAGCCTCACTGCAGATCGGCAAGTACATGTGTGCACGTGTGGTGAGTCATCCTCACGACATGCTGTTGCATGTGATCGAGCACATGGTGGGTTACACTTGACTGCAGGCTATAACAGAGACTGTGTGATAGTTTCCTTCTGTGGCGCCTAATACTTTCCTTCTACTGTGCTTATGTGACAGATGTAGTTTTTTCAAGGCAAAACGTCATCTTGTTGGGCTCAAGAAACTTTGACTCAAGTTGCTCTGTGTTCTTTGTGCAGAACCTTCAAGGCAAAACATGGCTTTTTTCCTTCTGAGATTTCCTGTTGATTCCAACTGGAACCAATAGTAGGTACCTTCGGCTGCTCCCTTGTTTGCACTCGGGGTCGCCACAGCACATCCAAGGTGGATCTGCATGTTGAATTGGCACAGGTTTTACGCCGGATGCCCTTCCTGATGCAACCCCACATTACATGGAGAAATGTGGTAGTGGTGGAATTTGAACCCGGAACCTGCTGCACTGAAACCAAACGCACTAACCACTTGGCCACCACCCCTGCCTCCAACTGGAACCAATAACATAATATAATAGCACCGTTTATCATTGCTTACAAAATAATTGGTTCTCTTCTGTTTGATAACCCACATTAATTCATAGTTTTTGTCCACATTTATTTTTATATGTATTTGTTAATACCGTTATGTTATGTAGGTTTAACTACGCTATTATAGTTTATACACCAATTACCGTTTTGGTTTATCTTGTTAGCTTGCTAGGTACAGTTGGCTTATTAACGGCTAATTTAGCTCTTCTAACTATAACTAGCTTATTTTCATTATTTACAATTTTATTTTACATGGTGTAGATTTTTAATGATTCATCAGTTTATGTGTTCTTTTTAAAGATATCAACATATTAGTTCTAGTTCTTAGGTCTAGTTCTTAGTTCTAGTTCTTAGTTCTTAGGTTTCCATTTGATAGCATATAGATTATGCTTTTTATTTTCCTATAGTATGCTAGCAGTTACTTTAGATAGATACCAATACACATTACATCATAGCTTCTGTTTCTATAATAAAATACAAGATTTATAGCTTAGTCTACTAACTACAATTTAATTTTACTACTACTCTACATACTAAATTACCTATACTACAATCTTCTCCTGTATTAATATTTAAGTTTTCAATACCTACTCCTGTTTATTATATAGTACCATATTTATTGTATATGTTATTACCCTTAATATTTAAATATAAGTTATATATATATATATATATATATATATATATATATATATATATATATTATGTCTTATCTTTCTTATGTCTTATTATTATTATATATACTTTTTTCTTGAGCCGCTTGGGTTGGTAGGGAGAGTTCCCATGGGATAAAAAAGCTTTTCAACCTACCATCCCTGGTTCTCAAGACCAGGCACCTAAGTGGCTCTACTCTACTCTTTTCTACTCTTCTATTTTACTCTTCCTTTTTAGATGTACCTTAGTATATTAGCATAGTTCCACCTTAGAATTGGAATATAATATATAAGATATACCTTACTGAATTTTCATGTGACCAGTGAACATGGCTCCGTGCATGTATATCCCTTGTTAGTACATTAGGTTAAAGGCATAAGTACTTGAGCCCAACTCAAGCAGTATTTTAAGTCTGATATTTATGATATATCAACCGATATTCTTTTTCCCCAAAAAACACAGCAGAATCCTCACCCGTATAACATGACATGATACAGTTTGAAACTAGAAGCACTCAGAGAGTGCAAACCTCCTCAAAGGTCATGGGGTCACTGATGCCATAACAGCTACACACCGTGGAATCATTGAACCTAAAAAAGTCTAACAATGATGTTTGCTCAGTAATAAAAAAAAGTTTCATCTGCTGTGACTGGATAGCATGTATCCTTAGTGCTTGGCATCACGGTTTATTGCAACTTGCACCTTTCCCAGAAGCTACTGTCATCTGAGCACTGATATTGATATTGCATGTGCTTATAGACAAAAACAAATAAGAGACAAAATTCAATTTATTATTCAACTAAACTAAACACTTCTCTAAACAAGGCCATAGGGTCACTGACCCTAAAGAGATTCCCTCCTTGGCACAGTGATCTATTCAACAATCCAGTGTTACAACCAAAACTATGATACATACACTTTTCTTTCCTTTATATTTGACATCCTTGACCATGAAAACATACCACTAGAACTTGGAATCACTTTTATGTCTTTATTAGTTCAAACGTTATTGCATAAAAACGATTTTTCGGTAATGGCGGATTTCTTCTGGATCTAGCTCCATAACATTTGAAGCTACATCAAATCTGATGACACCTTACTGAATCAGTACAGATTCAGCTACAATTTGGTGTTAGTTGTGCATCTCTGGCTTCATTTGTCACCTCACACTGACACATTTTCTATTTTCCCTATATTTTTGCATATTCTGGATCACCAGATCCGGAATCCGGATCCGATCATCATTAAACTTTGTTGTTTGACAGAACATTTGACTATGTTACACCCTAATTTTTTTCAAGCCTTTCTGCCTTGTTTTTGTGGAATTAGAAACTAGAATGTCAAAATTCCCCCTATCCCGCAATGGTGAAGAATCCTTTAAAAAATTCCTGGATCCGGATCCGAATTTAATCACTTGTTCCTCTTGTCATTTCCATCCACTCCACAAAATTTCATCAAACTCCGGTCAAAACTTTTTGAGTTATCCTGCTGATAAACAGACAGACAAACAAACAAACTAGACCAAAAACATAACCTCCTTGGCGGAGGTAATTAAGTTTCTATAACTGACATAAACAGCAT